>NW_027211074.1:0-126467 GCF_029030835.1 Brachyistius frenatus
AAACATTTATTGAAATTAAACAATGTAAGATTGGTGGAGGTCTTAACTCATAGACATCTGAAATGTGACGTCAGAGAACAAAAAGGTTGGAAACCGCTGTTTTAAGCTTTATCATTATGTTGTGTTTTAAAAGCTCGTTACATCATTCATTGTGTCAAATTAATTGAATTGGATTCAATTTTATATCCAGTGTAAAATCACAACGCAACTTGGTACCGGAACACTTTACTATCAGAAATTTTCATCTTAAAAGAAACTGCTGTCAGATCAATATAATGGAGCAAAAAGTACAATATTTCCATCTGCAATGCAGCAGAGAGGAAGAATAAAGTAGCAACAAATGGAAATACTGAAGAAAAGTTCGTCAAAGCTGTACTAGAGTACAATACTTTAGTCGATGTACTTCGTTACTTTCCACTACTGCATTAAAATAAAGACGCATTCTGTGTTTGAGAAGAAAGTACATCAGGGTTCATTTAAACTCTTATTTAAGTGTGAGCACCGTGTAGCCACGATAGCTTTCCGTCTGCACTGCGCATGTCCGTTCCACTTCCCGAGTCGAGCAGGCTGAACTGAGTCCCCTCTCCTATTTTCCGTTAAATAACTTCAAACTGAAACACTGCACATCGTGTCAAATCGCTTATTAACTGCTGGGTACCCCGTGTGCCAATATTTGGAGACAAGAAAGTGTGTTCATTCAAGTGTGGTTAACGTCACAGTCACAGCGAAGATGACAGTAACACAACATGACGCCTGGCTGATGATGAAGAAGGGAAATGTTGTACAGCCGACGTCCATTCCACATTATCTAACAACAAGCCATGCAAAAAAAGAAGAGAAAACCCGCTTCGGGCTGCCGAGATAGTGTCTGTAATGGGCAACACAAAAGAAAAAAAAATATTTAAGTGACTGTGGGTGATGATATTCAAAGCCGATGGCTTTACGGTCCATTTTCCGAGTCTTTGACTGGAGTTTAGCTGTTAACTGGCTGTGCTTTTTCCCCCTTTGCACAGCACTGACAGCGCAAGAGCCAGAGCAACACTTAACGTCCGTTTTCTCATCTGCGCACTGATTCCGTGGTTTGTTGAGGAAGGGGGGTATTCCTGTATGAACACCCAAATCTACTTAATAGATCAAACGCTACACAAAAGGTTATTTTTACCTGTTATTGCTGTGAATTGTTGTATTAACCCGTTCACCCCCGGAGCTGAGGAGTCTCCGAGCGCCGCCATCTTACCGCCACAAACAACAACATAGATGTGGCGCATGCGCTACGCCGTCCCTTTCCCCCTCGCTGGCGCGGCGCGAGCCTCCTACGTCGGCCTCTGCTACGTTGTGGGTGATGTAGTTCAGCAAAAATACAGCAAATTACAGAAATATTCTTAATTCATTCAGAAATATGTGCAGGTCACAGGTTGTTTTTTTTTTCTAAATCTATAAATAAATTAATTGTATTGAGATTACTACTGTTTGTATTACGACAGATTTGTGGTTTGTGAACTAAAAAAAAATATTTAGATGCTCATTATTCTATGTAATTTTTGCATCCAAAAATATAAAGAAACATGAAACAGACTAATAAGACTATCAAAAGATTTAAACAATTTTATTTAAATCAGAAAAAAGTGATCATTAGTTTGTGGTCATTGTAACTTTAAAAAGACCAATGGTCTCCACTGGCTTGTTTATTTATTTATTTATTTATTTTATACACTTTATTAATCCCCGAGGGGAAATTTCTTCACTACAGCAGGGGGGCTCTCAGAGGGGAGATGCTGCAGCAGGCTGCCACTAGCCCGGCGCCAGGTAACCTGACCTGAGGTGCATGTTTTTGGATGATGGGAGGAAGCCGGAGAACCCGGAGAGAACCCACGCAAGCACAGGGAGAACATGCAAACTCCGCACAGAAAGGCCCAGGACCGGATTTGAACCCGGAACCTTTTTTGCTGTGAGGTGACAGTGCTAACCACTGCACCACCGTGCTGTACAAAGTATGCAATACTTCTTTTAAAGTATATATTTTATCTTTAAAATATATTTTTCTTTTTCACTATTGTTGCATTTTTTTTTACAAAAAAATGATCAAATTCAGTTACCGTACTGTATCAGTCACAATACATCTTATAAAATAAAACTACAAAGACTTGCTTCTTAAGTAGTGTAACTTTATTGTTATTTGCATAATACATTCAGTTTGAAAACTGCATCAACTAAGTCCAAAACCTGAAGACTTAGTTCTAACAAGGAGCTAATAGCAATTTGTTTAATTGCTCCTTCAGTGACCAATTAAGGTCAGGTTATCTTAATTAAGTTATTTCAGCCAATTCTGTTGTGCTGCCTGGCATAAACAAAAGAAGATAAAAAATAATATCACTTTACAAAGGGAGGGTATAATGGCACTGCATTTCTACATCGTGAAATGTCCAAACTATATTTACAAATACACAATGACTCTTTGAATCCCACTGACCAATTGTACTGTCATCTTAGTTCAACTGAATATAAAATAACATTGCATTCAGACATTATGTCTTTGCTGATAGTCTCATAAGTGTTGTACAGTTAATCGATGGTCAAGATTACTAAGTAAGAACAACAGGATTTAGAAGTGTGGTAGTAATAATTTCCCATTCCAAATTATCAATAAAGACAACAAAACAAACCAGTATTTTAATGTTTTTTTGTTCATGCCTACAAATGGAGAATCAATATTAACTCAGGGCAATTTGATTATTTAAAGGTCTCCGATAAAGGAAGTAGGATCTGTACTGTTTTTATGGACAGAGAACAGTTAGTTTAGCACTTTTCATATAAACCCACTAGTGCACTAAAATTAGATTTTTCTGTACTGTATTCACGTGACCTTTCAGCCCTGAGGTGGTGAATCGCTTTCCTATAAAAGACACATTACTTTTTAATTGTAACAGGGTAAATCAAGTACACTCAAGCGTTATATACATGAGACTACAAGAATAATTCATTTAGTTTTGGTTCCCGGTGGTCATCTCACTGATTGATCTCAGAAGTCCTATGGCAAATCTGGTCAGTAAATACAAATTAATTGTTATTTTTAACAACCCTCAAGGCCAAATGTAGCACTGTGTATTTTAAACATCTGAAATCTTTAAATCCCAAACTGTCTTTTAAAAATTGTCTGTGCCAACAGCATGAAGTAGTTTATCTTATATTATTTAACACTTGTGTGAGATCAGTCCAGCCATTACAATGTAAACTCAGTTCAAAAACAATCGACATTTTACTGCTAACAGTTCAAATAAAGTTTATAACTATGTTTTTCAAAGCCAAAAGAAAACCTGCAACTGTAATCAGTGACGTATTAAAGGTTAAAAAACAAAACAGTGATGTCACCACTGATTACTAAACCATCTTTAGGGACACATTAAATGACTTTACATTCTTTAGAGTTTTATTTTACTGCAGAGGTCCCTCTTTCTTAATCAACAGAGGTATTTTTGAGCTGTAAAATATTTGGACAAGGAATAGACAAGGCGGCTGGACATCATAATTTGCCCTTCATTAGGAACAATGCCAGTTTATTAAAATGAAACATCAGTTTAAGCTGTAAAGGATATGTTTTCCTTACAAGGACTGATGTATGCAAGGGTCACTACACTGAATCGCTTTTAATAGGCAGGGTGTCAATATGGCCTTCGGCTTCGTTTCAGATGTTTCTCCAACTGTCAAGTTTGGTACCTGGGTCAGGACAGTTTTGAAGCATATTAAAGCCAAATGAGAAATAGTATTCTGAAGACTAAAATATTTAAATCTTATTTCATTACGCATTTTCCTTTTAATGTTGAATGGCTCTTTTACTCACGGTTGTAACTTACGAGAACAGCATCAATCTGTTCAATCAAAAAAATAAACTCACATATTCCCTCACATAGTAAGAATACCACCCCTTCCTCAAACACGATAACAGTGCAACTTCAATACTGTAATAAATAAGCTGATTTCTTATTTTCCTGATCCTCACTGCACGATTGAGGATGGATGTCTCCATATCGTCTCCAACATGCAAAACAACAACAACAACAAAAGTGCAGAGGAAACATGACGAAATGAGTGTAGGGTCGTTTTTCATTTTCACAGCTCCTTCCTAATAGATTAACACTCCACATCATAGCGGGGTTTAAATGAGTGCATACATGCATACATGTATGTTGAGTGAGCCATGGGTGAGTTGTATGTGGGAATGTATATTGTGTGTATGGAGTGACTATATGATTCAGTGAGGCCTGTGTTTTTCAAGAGGTTTAGTGTTTGTACGCGGGGCAGGTATGTGAGGGAGGTGGGGTGGGGTGGGGTGGGGTGAGGTGGGGTGGGGTGAGGTGAGGTGGGGTGAGGTGAGGTGAGGTGTGGTGGTGTGGGGTGAGGTGGGGTGAGGTGAGGTGAGGGGGAACACTGTGAAGTTGGCAGGTGAGTTGTACACTGCAGTTTAGAAGCGGATAAACGTAGCATCGATCTGGCGTACGCTGGGCAACGCCAGCATGATCTTTCGCCGGTACTGCGGATCCTTCTGTAGCGGGTTCCTCTCGAGATAAACTGTCTCCAGAGACTTGGCATTCTTCAACTCGTCGAGATCCGACCAGTTATCTATCTGATTATCGTTCATCTGAGGAGAGGTTGAAAGACAATACAGCCAATAAGAATACAGTTTTAGTCTCGGATGGATGAGTACTCTTACAAAATATAGACTTACAACCCTCAAGGCTGTTCTTTAACTATATTATAGTTAATTATACAAAATAATTAATAAATCAATCTATCATTTTGAAAATGATTAAATAGAGTTGTATGCAAAAGTTTGGGCATCACTGGGAAAAGGTTGGTGCTAAACTGGATCAGCTGGAGGGAAATTTGCTCTAAACTCTATGCTGCTGTGATTGGTTGTTTTAATGTTGGTTAACTGGTCCCTAACCTTAACATTAACCCTAACACAGCATAATAACCAATCACAATGCAGAGACTCCCTCCCGCTGATCCAATCTAGCACCAGCCCTGAGCAAAATACTTACTCATTTGACATTTCAACTGAAAAGAAGTAAATACAGAACCTGCAGCAGACAAACACTAAAATGGGTCTTTCTTAAAAATGACAATATTAACTAAAAAAGGATTGTAAAAAAAAATAAACACCAAATTTGGGCACCTTATCTGCATGTAGAATTTTCTCATATTTAGTATAATCCATTTGTTCCCTCTGTACTTGCAATGTTTCTTGCGCCAGTGGTTGCCACACAACACCAACACACCTTTACAGTTGTATCAAATATACTAGTTCTTCAACTAATTATGTATTACTTTATAACTAAATAATGTTTTAATGATGGCTGCATTTAATTTATTTTCAGGGATCAGCTGTTGTGTATGCTGTCTAACAGTTATGACTTATTAAGACCTTAAACAGAGCAGAGATAATGTTAATATTGTAAGTTATACCCAGCTTTTCCCTACTCCCTCAAGTCCAAATGTCTGCCATGAAAAGGGGCTACTTGTAAGCTTGTCTGTATTTAAGCTGCACAATAAACAACATATAATACATTAAATGACGTTCAAGTTTAACAACACAAATCATGCGTACCCAGAACTCCTGCAGCTCTGTCAGATGGCTGATGTTTTCAACTTTCTTTACTCGATTGGCTGCGATGTCCAGGGTGGTAAGTTTTTTCTGTGGAGGAAAACAAATGTTTGAATGTCCAGAACAAACTTTGTTGTTACATGTTTGCACAACAGCACAGTTGGGGATCGAGTCCTTTCAGAAGTGGCCCGCTGACTTTCTATAACTCACATTGTTTTCCAAGCCCTCTATGACCTCGATGCCATTGTGGCTCAGATAGAGCTCTCTCAGGTTGACAAGGTTCTGCAGACCCTCAATTTTAGTTATCCGATTACTCTGCAAATAAATGTACACAAAATGATTAGGCATTGTCCGAACATACACGCATTAATTCTAGTCAAGAAAACTTCCCCTCGTGATGAAGAGGATTTGTATGAAAATACCTGAATGCTTAAAACACTAAGGTTGTGTAAACCCTCCAGATTCTGAAGCGTAGTTATTTTATTGGTGCCAAGGAACAAACTTTGCAAAGATGCGAGTGCATCCAGGTTCTCAATGACCTGCGAACACAACAAAATAAAAGAAACATGTTAAATTGAAGTCATTGCTATTTCATAAATGCCATATAAATGTTGAACATACAGTATGCCAGATTTACATGAAGGTTTAACCAAACTTCTCACTGTAGCAGTGACCGTTTGTATCTCACCCTGATGCGATTGGAGCCCAGCTCCAGCATCTCCAGACCTGAGAAGTGGTCCAGGTTGGCAATGCTGCCAATTTTGTTGTGAAGCAGAAAAAGTTTCTTCAGCTGAGTCAGCTGCTCCAATCCCTCCACCTTCCTCAAAACATTGAAGGACACGTCGAGCTGCCTGCGAGTCAGTAAAATAAAAATCCCTCTTAGAATAAAATGGACTTTATATGTGGGTTATTTGATGTCAGCCATATAAAAAAAACAAAAACAAAAAACAATCAATGAGTTTTACTACCTATAAACCTATACTTACTCCAGCTCTGTGAGGTTATGCAGGTTCTCCAATTTGCGGATCTGATTGTCATACATATCTAGTTCCCGCAGTGAGCTCAAACTTTCAAGGTTTTCTATCTTTTTGATGAGGTTCTGTCGTAAGGACAGCGTCTGTGTAAAAAGAGACACAAGACAAAAAGCAATTTACAAGATGAATTAAACTGCTGAATTTGAGCATTTTAGCATCTGTCACAGGTCCTCCGCCTTTCAGACAGATATGTGGTTAAAACCAAAGTGCTGCCAAGTTTTAAAGGAATAACGGCAGACATATATACCACACTATGACCATTACTTCATTATTCATTGACAGTGACACCTAAATAATGTACGTTAATTTAAACAAAGTTACTTACTTTAGCCTTCTGTAGCACCTCCAATCCTTCAATTTTTCCAATACGACAGTGAACAAGATCAACATCCTAGAAAGAACAGACAATTTAGGATGAAATATTGTCTTGTTATTGGTTTATTCGTCTTCCTTTCTTTTTTGTCAAGTGCACCCCAGCACCTCAATGTGGACTTACATACAGTTGCAATATACAGCAACTGCACAGTAAACAAAAATATATGCCTACACCCCTAAAATGTAACAACAATTAACTTTACTTCCTAAAACACAACATTTTACACTTAACCATCCAAAAAGGAGTCATTCAAGATGAAGGGCAGTTTGGTAAAAATCTCTTCTCACCTCTTCCTCTGGGTCCAAAGTTATGGTGTCCATGTCAACAGGTGACTCCTCTTTGTCTGGAATAAATCAAATACAACTAAAATGGCCCTTGTCTCAAAGTACAGTATTAATTAAAATAACATAAAGACAAAAGGCTTTATTGCAGCCACAGTGAAGACTGACGGTTATGTAATAATGTTGTAGCACACTTTTAGGTATTCACGTCGGAGTATATCATTTTTGACATACTATATCACTCGATGCGGCTGTGTTGGACAAAATGGTTATTTACTTGTAGAAGGGGGTTGATTTGATTCCACATCGCCATTGATACTCTTCCTCTTGGTCTCATCATCACCAGACTCCTCAGACTCACCCCTTCGGTCCACTACAGTCAGCAGACAAAGAGAAGCTTCATTTCAACGTAAAGAAGCAGAGCTGCTGTGTGGTTTTTGCGTCAGTGATACATTTTGATGATGCACACGTAATATGATGCAAAGAGCAGCAGGCCCAGCTCCATCACGTCCAATGAGGAAACAGGCTGACGAGCTCAATTTGAAACATGTTTTTAGGCGGACAAGCGGCGTTATTAAAAAAAAAAATATATATATATATATATATATATATTAAAAAAAAGACTTTCAGACCAATAGACTACATAACACAACAATAAAAAAAAATGAAGGTGGATATCGACTGTCAGGATTGTGTGACTTGACGATAATTGAATAACGCCAGTTGGCGTCTTGTTGTTAGCCTGTTAGCTAGCAAACCAAGGATGAAGGTCTGGTTAGTCACGAGAAGAACGAGCCGCCGGGTGTGTTGAAAGAAGAGGCATCTTTGTCTAAATGGTTACCAGTTTAACCAGTTAATACAATCAAGGCACCGATTCGTCTTTAGATATTTAGCTACTCACCTTCCATTTCTTGAAGCTCTCCAACAGACTGGGAAGCCATGTTTCCTGTAAACACTCCTGACAACCGCTCAGCCAATCCGATGGAGGTACGTACTTCCGGGGGACACGCGGGGCGCTGCTGCTGCACAGTGAAACCTGCTGGAAACGAACAGTGTAAATAGTGTGCAGAGAATTTACTGGACAATTATTCCATAAACTGAGCAGTGATGGAAATGCGTGAGTACCGTTACTCCAAGTACTGTTATCTGTGGTAGAAAGTGAGTAACTTCATTTACTCATGGACAGTTTTTAAGTACAATTGAAGGTAGTTGTATGTTACTTGAATATTTCCATTAGAGGCTACTTTATACTGCTATTCCACCGCATTTTAGTGGGAAATATTGTACTTTCTACTCCACTACATTTATTTGACAGCTTTAAGTGGAAGATTTGACACAACTTTTTTTTTCTTACAAAAAGCAGTTTCTAGTCAGGGTCACATCTCCAAGAAATAGTGATTATTCCCTGTAAATGTCCCGTATGTTTTCATTTCAATAAATGTTCAAATGATCCTGTATAAAACGATTTAAAGTAGTTCAAAACCAGCTTCACATGCAGCAGCTACAAAAGTATATGCTGCTTACACACTGATGCTTTACTTTTATAATCTAATAATGTCAATATATCCATCATAGGGACCAGTGCTTTAATACTTAAACTATATATTGCTGCTAATACGTATGCACTTTTACTTAACTAGGATTGTTCATTCAGGACTCTTATTGTAATGTAGTATACTAGTCTTACATCGCTGTATTGATTTTTTTTTTTTTTTAAATTTCATTAAAGGATCTGAATATGTCTTCCACTACTGACTGCACTTATCATTCAAAAGTAAATGTAAGGGACTTTACAGTAGTTACATTTTTTACATCTGCTTTCCTACATTTATTTGTCGTACAGTATTTACAGAACAAACACATTGAATAGGTCCCTGTTTAATTCCTGATGCAGGTTTATACATAGTCATAGTTAACTAAGAACTGTGTAAGGAAAAGCTATAAACATTTAAGTACCCTAAAACACACGCACACACACGCACACACACGCACACACACACACACACACACACACACACACACACACACACACACACACACACACACACACACACACACACACACACACACACACTGCATACATCACTGCAAGGCAAGCCATGTTAAACTACATGAAGCATAAAACAGCCATAAACCCCCTCTCTCTGTGAGTTCCTCTGCACTCTCACGGCAGACTGTTTACACAATCCCTTCCCATCTGCCCTGCATACCTTCCATTTTAAAAATAAGCCTGCATAAGGACTAAGGCGCTTACTGTACTGTTACTAAAAACCTGACGTCAGTACTCAGATGATTAACATAACACGCCTTTAACACAAAAACAAATACAATAGATAGACAGATACCGACCGAGGACACAAGCTCAAAATATCTAATCATTAGAGTTGGTTCTGACATCAAACTTTTTAGTATCTCATGTAATTAAAAAAGGAACATTAGTATACTGGACCAATTATTTGGGATAAGCACACTGGGATACAGTGCTGAACAAAATGTTCCTCATTATCAGACTGACAAATACAACAGACTGTCTCAGCCAGGATGACAGCAGCATAAAGTTTGACTGCAGCATCTTGCTTAACTGGGACACTAGCTAAATATTTTTGGACGCAAAACAGAATCATTGACAGGCTAAAGAGCATTTTACTTATTAACTCTTCTAAATGACTAACAACAAAAAATAAAATGTTGTCTTGACCAGATGTTACACAGGCACTGCCAAAAATATAATCCCCAGTAAATATACAATGACTACTGTGATGCCGAATTAAAAAATTAATGCTATAAAGAATAATCAGATAATTGTACAGAAACCTCACACAAACCTGAAGTTCTTTATTCATAGAAATTACTCCTGAATAAAATCAGATTCCTTCTAAATACCATGGCCAGACTTTACAACCAATTCTATGTATGTATGTCTTTTTATAATTCTG
The DNA here is from genome assembly GCF_029030835.1 of Brachyistius frenatus. NCBI lineage: Eukaryota > Metazoa > Chordata > Actinopteri > Embiotocidae > Brachyistius > Brachyistius frenatus. Next base: position 10,230 of record NW_027211074.1, read on the forward strand.
TCAGAGGAGAGATGTTTTCAAGAGAGTTTACCTCACCAAAAAAATAAATCTGTATTTGTCATCACTAAGAGGACGGGAACAAGAGGTGTTTTCTTTAGTCTCAACACAGATGACTTTTGGTCAGTGACCGTGGCAACGTATGCTTTAAACGCGACCTGCTGACTTTCTGGATTGATTCAGATAAGCCTATCAGTTTCTCCTCTTCTCCTGACGGCATTTCTCAGAGACATCAGTAACCAAAGTAAAAGTAAAAAACACAGGCTCTGTACATTTATCAAATTTATCCACACTGAACTCCATAGTTACAGAGTGTAGTAACACTTTGAAAAGATACTTTTTTTTCCACATTAAAATTGCATCTCTATATAACGAGTTTGATTGTGTTCCCCTTCACAATGCCTCTGATGACCCCTGACCTCGTCTCCAAGCAGCCACCGGCAGTGTTATAACAAGACTGGCTGCATAATTAGAAAAAAAGGAGAAGATGAATACTAACAGGCTGCTTTTCCCAGTGTCTGAGTTAGAGTCATCCCTAAAAGGTCCTGTGACATTACACATAATATAAAGGCTTTCTACACAGAAACACAACCAACAGTGGAGGCACTCAGATTCAAACACCAATATAACTATCAAATTAGTGATACTGGCTCCTACCACTATACACCAGGGCTATGCCACAAACATTCACTTGGACTCAAGAATAAACTAATTCGATTTTGGTGGCCAAAGGTCAAAAGTCACTGTGACTTCACAAAACATGTGTGTGGTCATAACATTTTTGCGTTATCTATGACAAAATTTCACACGAATGTGTAATACGACAAATTTAGGAAGTAATCTCATCCATTATACAGTATATCCAAAATGTCAAAGGTCAACTTCATAGTGACATCATAATGTTCTGCAAAAATAGTTTTCTGGGCATTATTCAACGACATGACTCAGGAACAGAAGTGGAGATTGTGACCATATTTAATATGACTGATGTCTTTTGGTATCCACCTTTAAACCGTGGTAATTGTGTGGAGCTTCTGCGATGTGAGGTTGAAGATGGTTGTGAAGTATACAGGGTTTGATATTTGTTGCTTCTTTGCACCAACTTTAATTTTACAACCATTGTCTTCTGTCAATCAACTTCATTGTCCAATCATGTGAACACACACAGAATTCCTGCAAAGTCTTCAGCATCTGGACAAATATTGGTGTTAGCTTTAACTTCACTGGTAGTTGTAATTTTGTATTTTATTTTCCAATAAAGTCATCTGTGGTGGTAGAACTATTGTCGTTTAGGTGGAACTCGCCTATTTTTAACTAAACTAACGATACTTGTCAGATAAATGTAGTCGAGTGACGCAAGTACAAAGTCACATGAAATTTGTATTTATAATAATTAATCAAGTGTAAATCCATTCTTTAGCCTGATTTGGTAATACCATGTAAGCCCGTGTTACCATGGCATAGCTTAACATGGGCTTTTGCCCTTACCTGTTGCCATGGCAATTGGTTATTGTTGCCATGGTTACACACAGATTGTTGCATGAACTGTTGCATTTAACACCCGTTAGGGGTTAAGGAAGCCAGTTAAGTTCGCGGTCTCTGGTTGTCACCTGTAATTTTAGGACTTTGAGAATCAGAAAAAAAAACTTTTGTCCAAGATTTGTGAGTCTATGGTGTGAGTACAGAATTCCCAGCTCACGTGCCAGCTGCATGAGCCAATCAGAGGCGACACGGATGTCCATTTAAAGACATCTTCAACCGACTCGTGCAGAATCGCAGATTCACGAACGAGTGCCGTGTTGTTGTTGTTGTTGTTCCCGACCGTCGAGACGTGTTTGTGAACTGGCTGATGTAGGGGGCACATTACTCGTGCACTGGTGACGCTTTAAATGGCTTAAAACAATCCTGGCTTTTTATAACTCTGGAGAGTTTTGTCCTTCCTGGCGCTTGAACTCCGGCTGAATTTGAAAGAGAAAACAAGCAGCGCTGGAAATGCATTTTCTTGGCATTCTTGTGTTGACGCTGTGCCACCTGTCACGAGGTTTTCCTGTTCCAGTAGGTAAGAAGCCCTGTCTCTCCATTCAATTAGTTTTTGGGACTACTAACAGATTTCACCGAGAAAACTGGTTTGCCTACGTGAGCCATTGAGTTTGGTGACTGTTGTTTATACACTCAAATCACGTGTCAGGTATTCATACTTTCAATTACTGTACTTTTACAATAGTTTATTGTAGGGCTGATTTACAAAAGTATCATAAAGTGAAATAAATTCAGTCTTTATAGTTTCGTTTTTGTCGACACTGTCAGAGACCTTAGTTAAACTTATTTATGAGGGATAGGGCCATGATGGTGGTGGTGGTGGTGCTGTTGCACTGGACTGCATAAAGTTAAAAGTTTAGAGCGCATATCAACCCCTTTATTTGTGGATGATGTGTAAATAAACCAGTAATCTGGTCCAATAAGCACCAGATTACTGTAAACACTCAGGACAACACAATCTGTTTGGACAGTTTCAACAAAAACTGGAAAAATAAGAGATTTATTGTAGGTCCATTATTGCACTAATTAATTTGACGGATGCATTGCCCAAGTTTCTTTATAGTTTAAGAATCAAAATTGCAAATACATTTAAAGCATCTGTACTCGGCACCAAACAAGAGTATAATGATTTATGTGAAAATGTTTATACTTTAATGCATTTGGTTTTACATTTGTTTATGTTCCCTAAAGTATAACCTAAGTGCAGGACAACAATTAAATGAGTAAGTAATTATTGTCACCTATTTTTCCTCTCCTACAACACTGTGTAAGTTATCCCCCAGGTAGTTGGATCTGTAATATATTTTTTGTGTCCCATTAGATACCATTATAGTTCAGATCCAGCAGTGGGGAGTGGCGGGAGCTCAGCAGGTCATGAAGCAGGTTCTTCTCAATGGAGTCTGTCTCACCAGCACAAACCAGGATGTCACTAATATAGTCCAAACCATGTCAGCTGATGCATTCCTTCCAGCTCTTATTAGTACCAGCCAGACTTCAGCACTGAGTAAGGAAATCTTCTTGTACTATTAGTGAATGATGTGAAAATTGTGTGCCATCACACCTCAGATCTAATTTCATGGTCAGTCAAATCTTATGTTGGTTAATTTCCTTCATCATACTCCCTAGAAAACCACGTCATCCTTCGTTCTCAAGAGTGCATACTGGAGGGGTCTCAGCTGCACTGGACCGATCGTGTGTTTTATGATGGCCAGGTCTATCTGACTCTGGACCACAATGACACATGGACAGCCCATGAGCCGCAAGCACTGGCCCTCAAAGTGTTGTGGGACCAAGAAGAGCACCACGCCAGGACTGAGAGGATCCGCCTGCAGGAGGGATGCATCAAGCTGATGAGCAAAATTAGGCTTTCTGAGGAACGGTCAGGTATATTTTCTATCGAGCTCTCGGAGAATCAAATTCTATACCAGGAATCAAATCAGTTTATGTCATTCAGAAAGTACTCTAGTTTAAAGATATTCAGTTCTCAGTGCAACTGCTGCTATTTACAGTCAAATGCCCAGACTAGTTACACTTTTTCTAATGAGGCTTAAGATGGTGTATTGGTGCAAACATCATCCATAACAATAATATACAGTAATTTCCCCACTAATGGCAGCTGTCTGGCAGTTCTTTTACTTATTTAAAACAAAAAACAAAAATTATGCTGCAGGAGTCTGTGTATTGAGGAATCATCTGATGGCATTTGACTGTATGTCTTTTGAAACAATATGCCCTAAAACAAATATAAAGACTCACGAGTTTGTCCCATGTGACTGCAAGAGTGCACCCCCACATCCAGTGCACTGACATGCTTTGTTGATATCCAGTCAGGTTACAGATCTGGAATGTTTTCTTAGTTCCAGGACTTGCTGTGCCTCAGTTTCTGATCCTAGTCTTGGTGCTCCTGGCGTTTACTGGAATAATAATCGTCAGCCTCCTCCTCTCCAAAAACCAAGGTGAGTAAAGAAGATTTTTTCTTTCCATTTGGATATTGATAACTGAAGTTGTACAACCTTTAATCACACCTCAAAAGCAGCCTTAATAATACAGTATAAAATTTTTTTTTTCTACAAATTGAATAGTGTTGTGTTGCATATTCTCAGTTAACCGAAGCAACTATTGATCTTTACCTCTGCTTTAATCAAGTACCTCAGTTACCCTCACAGAATGCTGCACAACTTGGCTTTATTTTAAAACGTGTCCTGTCATATGATTTTGGTATGATCTCTACCTCAAGGAAATATAAAGCATGGTCATGTGTTTTGTCCTTCTCACACTCCCTGTCTAGGTTTGAGGCACCCTGGAGGTAAGAAAACAACCAGCCCTCTGTTTTCACTTAAGTGTCTCTACAGTTCTCAGCTAACACCCTTAGGATAATATTGATAGACAGTTAAACATTAAATGAACTCAGAATCATATGCCCTCTGTGTGGGCATGCCTTTTCATTTGTCAGGTTGTTTATGGGCCAGTCATGTGGGTTTGTCCATCCTGATCTACCAAGTGATATTGTACAATATGACTTCACTTTTATTATGACCCACTATGACTGCAGTTGCTAGGTCAGCAAATTATACATGGATAAAACTTTAAAAAAAAAAAAAAAATACAATCAGTACAGTTTTATGAAACATGGCATCCAAATAGTCTTAAACTCAAATGTTTGTGCTGCTCAATTATGCAGATTTTTTTGTTTTTGTTTGCCTTATTCAGTAATGTATAAGACAAAGACACTAATCTGTGTTCTTCAATATCCTTGTAGGTGTTATTGGCTCGATTGTACATTACCCCAAGGACATGACTGACATGGCTCCTGAGATGAAAGGCTCTGGTTACCATACCTTGTGATTAAAAGCACCATGTGAATATCAGACTTGTGCTTGAGCCTATTTTAACTGTTAAATGTCCACTCATAGATGTAACCCTTTCCTACTCTGTATGGACGGCGTAGCTCCATGAATGTAACCAAACCTTTGCTATAGCACCAACAGCCCACTGTAATGACCCAATCAACATACCTGTGGTCTGAATTTAAGGCCATATTATTTTATGCACTTTAACATGCATGTATCACACTTTACACTGGTGCAAGTTATTCTTAATATCTTAAACCAAGTAGGTGGTTTAATTTGTGGACTAAGTGATTCAAATGAGCAGTTTGGTGGAAGTACACAGGGAAAATGTTTTGTTTCAAGCAAGTTATAACAATGTCACAAACTATCTTGTATTGTGTAGATAAATCCCTGCGGAAATTGTACATTTTGTTTTGCCACTGACAAACCAATCACAGTGAAACTCTCGCGGAACACTGGATCTTCATAATACTAAATTCTTCCAGTTCCTAAAAGTCTAACCTGCAGTCTTGTTTTTGGTCTGAAAAACCTTTCTTAAAGTGAAATATTTATTTGTGATGTACATTCTTGTGAGTGTATGGCATGTACATTTTTCATTTAGTGTCAGGTTACTTTTATCAGGTATATCAGGACAACACAGTCGAGGAAAAATCTACAATTAAAATGTTTCCTTCTCCAGTTGTTTTGCTGGAAAGGATGATTTTTGCTCTGAATGGACATCTTCCCACACAGTTAATTAAAAGGTAATGCTTATGTTGTGAAACAAAGTAATTTATGCCAATAAACAGCTTTTAATCTAAAATAAAGTACTTAATGCAAACTTGCACTGTTATTTATCTTATAGCATATACTATTCTGCCTAATAAAGAGTGGGAAATTTGCAAGTCTTTTTTAATTTAATGAATCTTATTGTTTTCTTTGAGCTGCTGAGCAGCCCTGTGCAGAGCCAGTTTTCCATTTGTCCTTTTATGGTTCTTCCAAGGTAATTATGCCAGATGAATTTTACAATGTAAAGAGGGATGTCAACAATGAAGTGCTCATTTAAAAATAATTAATTCTGCTTAATTTCCAAAGTTAGACTTCAATTTTTCACATTTATAGATCTGTAATTCCCACTCAAAACTTATGTTGCACTCATTTATTTTATTTTGGAGGAACAATGCTTCTTGGTTTCTGCTAAGTGATTTGTTTATTCACACCTTTGGTGGAATTTAGTATTAACATACACCATTCATGTTATACATGAGAGATTTGTACCTAATCAATCATTATATTATTGTTTCCCATCACATCAATACAGACTTAATCAAAAGAACAGAGACTATTTCATTTTACTCTATGATGGAAAACATTTCAAAGTAAGGCAACCTCCACCATGTCTTTCTTCTTAAAAATCTACAAATTGACAGTTTCTATTATTTATTGTTAACTAACTCGCAGACCTTTTGCCTGTGGGCAATAGATGGCGATAGATTTTAGGTGAGGAGGCTTGTTTTCTGACGTAATGCTGCCAGGAAGTGAGGATCCACCAATTGCATTACAGCCTTCGTAAACGTTACCATAGCAAAAACCAGCCGCTACGGCACCTCCTTAAACGGACCAATCACAGGAGCGCTATGTGGCTTTTAAATCGTGTGGCGTCATTTCCACGAAATTCAAAATTTCACAAGAGGGACGGGAAAGAAAGGCGAGTGCTGCTCCCCTGTGCGCCACGTTTTCTTGAAGCGGTGAGATTATTGTGTTAATTTTGAAACTGAAAGAACTGCCACTTCAGAATGAATTACTCAGTAGGATTTTCCTTTTCGACACAACAGTAATGCAAACTTAATCCTGTGAGGTGGTAATGTTAACTTCTGATCGTTTGCTGCAGGGCAATGCTAAAGATTCTTCGCCTGTTTAGCTAAATTGGATTTACGGGGTTCTTTAAAACAAACCATATTTACGTAGCCGGGTTAGTGCAAAAAAATGTTTTTGACTTACGTTAAACAAATGTTTGTTTTTAACCTATTTTTTTACGGGACGTAACTTTCAGTGCTAACACGAACCGTTATGGTCACAGCGTTAGCGTGAGTCGTCTACCGATCAAGCTCAAAGCCAATATTAGTCAATTAATGCTGCACGTGCTATCGATTCTTATTTTTCTATTTGCCCTGATGCCCAGGTCTGTGAAAAACGTGGATAAGATGGCGCACTTTGGGTTTGAGAACGACATCCACAGTATCTTGAAGCTGGACATGCCCATCACTAACGCTCCCATGGCGAGGTGGCAGAGAAAGGCCAACTCGTCCACCACATCCGGTTTGTCGCCTGGAAAACCTGCCAATGTGTCACTTAGTTCATCAAAAACGCCGAGCAAAACACCAGGTAAAGTGTGTCCATATGTGTTCATGCAGCCTTGCTGAACAGAGCTGTGGGGCTATCTCTGCAAATGATAACCACTGGGTTATTTCCTTTTATATTATAGGCAAACGTAAAAAACAAACGCCCTCTAAGATGGGGGGTGACCGCTTCATTCCCACCAGAAACAGCAAACAAATGGATGTTGCAAGTTTCCTGCTTACAAAGGAGAACGATCCAGTGGACGCAAACAATACAACAAGCACATCAGTAAGTTATTTAATACATTTCCTTATGATCCCGTTTGTAAAGTAAGGATTTTATTGATCATGCCCACCTGTATTTCAAGGAAAGCCAGAAAGCCTGGTCTATGTCACTGAATGGATACAACATCGAAGATGCAAAGATCCTCCACCTTGGAGGAAAACCACTGAATGCACCAGAAGGTAAGAATATTTGCATCCCAGCATGGTGTTGTGAAGAATGTAAGGATTTTTTTTTTAAATTTTTTTTTATCAATGCTATCACTTTTTGTCTGTTCACAGGCTATCAAAACAACTTGAAAGTCCTCTACAGTCAGGTCACAACCCCTGCATCTGTCAAAAAGACCAGATACATATCTTCCACTCCTGACAGAATCTTGGATGCTCCTGATCTTCGAAATGATTTCTGTAAGTTTGACTTTCCTCATCTTGGAGTCACTGCAATCCACTGAGAATGGAAATTAACAATACCTTAGTATTCTAAATATAAACCTTTTATTCATAAAAATTGGAACTGTACCAACAACCATCTTGGTCTTCTTTATAAGGAAAGTATTCTTTTATAACCAGCAAATATTCATTTGGTCCCTTTTTTTCTTTCCCTCAGATTTGAATCTGCTTGACTGGAGCAGTCGAAATGTTCTTGCTGTGGCTCTTCACAACAGTGTTTACCTGTGGGACGCCAGTCAAGGAGACATCATTCTCCTCATGAAGTTGGAGCGTGAGGAAGACTACATCTGCTCACTGTCCTGGACCAAAGAGGGAAACTACCTCGCTATCGGCACCAGTGACTGTAAAGTTCAGGTCAGTGTAGTGATAAATGTGCCACCTTCATTCTTAAAGACATGGGCCACTCAAAATTTGTATATTTAATCATACATTTTTGTTTCCATAGCTGTGGGATGTTGAAAATCAGAAGCGCTTGCGCAGCATGGCCAGCCACACAGCAAGAGTTGGTAGTCTGAGCTGGAATGACCATGTTCTTTCCAGGTACAGTTGCTTTATCTCTGATGCAAAAGAAAATAACCACCAATGCCTCTTTTTGTTTCCAATGGAATCAGATATATTGTTTTTACTCTCCTTTCCATTCCGCAGTGGCTCTAGATCGGGACACATCCACCACCATGACGTGAGGGTAGCAGACCATCACATCTTCACACTTGCTGCTCACTCACAGGAGGTGTGTGGCCTCAAGTGGTCACCTGATGGGCGTTACCTGGCCAGTGGCGGCAACGACAACTTGGTTTGTGTATGGCCCCGTGTGCAGGAGGGCAGCGCTAGCAACGACAGCCAGTTCGTCCGCTGCTGGAGCGAACATCAGGGCGCCATCAAGGTGAAATGCTTTATACAGCAAAAAAAAATCCAAAGCTGGATTTTCTTTTCTTTTTTTTGGCTCATTATGTAAATTAAATACATTTTAAAGCTGTAAGGCTAAAGTCTAAATACACTTATTTATTGATCGCCTTACATAGACTGCAGTTTTTGTATGACTCACTTTTTGTATGCGTTTCCATTGTTTTAGGCTTTGGCCTGGTGCCCCTGGCAGTCAAATATCCTTGCATCTGGAGGTGGCACAAGTGATCGTCACATCCGCATCTGGAATGTAAACAGTGGCTCCTGTATTAGTTCAGTTGACACTCAGTCCCAGGTAACTGCAGACCGCTATGTCCTTGTGTTCCAATGGCTTTTCTCAGTAAAATATTTCTAAGTGTTTTTAACATGCTCTCGCCAACGACTTTTCAGATCTCATCACTGGTGTTTGCACCCAACTACAAGGAGCTGGTGTCTGCTCATGGATATGCCCACAACAATGTTGTTATCTGGAAGTACCCCTCTCTCACCAGAGTCGCAGAGCTCACTGGTAAGTAACCATTTTAACTGGATCACCTCTGTACTTTCAAGAATCATGAGTGAACTGGAAACTGCCATTCTTGGTCTTTTTTTGTTGGTATAAACATTTATTTGTATTTTAGGTCACGAGGACAGAGTTCTCAGTTTGACTCTGAGCCCGGACTGCTCGACCATTGCAACTGTTGCTGGTGATGAGACTATTCGTCTGTGGAAGAGCTTTGAAGTGGATCCTGTTAAGAAGAAGGCTAAAGACAAGATTGTAAAATCAACTAGTGGTGTCATTCATCAGTCAATCAGATAATTCTCTTAGTCTTGACTGCCGAGTTTTTTTTGTTTTTGTTTCTTTGGTCTATGCTGAATGAGCTCCGTACAAATGTTTTATTTACTCTACAATAAAGGTTACCACCCAGTTCTTGTGTTGCACTGCTCCTGTTAGTGGTGTAATGGGTCGTTAGTCTCAGTTGTTTATACAGGTTTGCTAATGTGTTCAGGTAAAATTATTGACTACCTTTAGAGCAGTGGTTTTTAAAATGTATTTATAACCTACTGTTAGTTTTTATTGTTATCAGGATGCATTGTGTAAATTGAACTGGGTTATAAATAAATGATTTGTTTACCCCATCCTGAAATTAAATTCCATGTATTGGAAGTCATGCGGCTGTATCAGATTTGACATTAGTTGAAATGACTAGAAAAGGCAAAGGTGTTTTAAATTAAATCTGTGAAACAGGAAAATTTCTTTCTACAATGGCTGTGCCCTTTTTGGATGTTATCGATGATAAAGCGTTCCTTCTGGCAAGATTTAGAATTTTCCCACTAACTACCTGTGTTTGTGAAACGGTTTCCTGCTGTAAATTAAGTCCGTTCACTTGATTAAACAATGAAAACAAAGTCCCTTACAATCATATCCCTCTCTCCTGGGATATTGCACTTAATGTAACTTTGGTCTTTTTGTGTCCCTTTTCTGTTGCATTAAGGGTGCATTAGACAAAATCACAATAGTTGGAGATTAAATATCTTTTAATTAAAAGGTTTATCTTCTGAGTAGCTTAAATACTAACAAGCTAAGTGTTTTTTATGTCAAAGTTTTAAAAAGCAATGAGTAAGAGCAAACAAGGTTTATCAATAAATATATTCATACTTCTCTGGTGATACTCAAACATCAACCTGCCAGAATTTCACTTAAAGTCTGATGTATATTCCAATAACTTCACGCACAGTGTCCACCAAACAGTCACAAAACTCAATGGATTAATATGGATGAATATTAATAACAGTATATTTCTCAACCTAACAATGCTAAAATGCATCAAAACTGTAATATACAGTGTAACATTCTTTTCCACAAAATGTTAAAAATGGAAAATTTGAAGTGTGGAATGTTTCTCTCAGTGCACATCATAGCTGCTTTCCACAATTACAGAGATCTTTCTCTAAATTTTATTTCAAAAGATAAATTAAAAACAGGAAAAAAAAACCTAAATTTGTGACATTTATAATGAAAATCTAGTTTTGGCATAAACTTTATAGCAGTTATTTACATGTGCTAATCTTCAGTGGAAACTGCAACACCCCCAATTAAGAAAGGCCATGCTAGCTAAACAGTTGAAGAATACTATCAGTGACCAAATGAGCACCAATCTCAATACAGCGTTCATCACAGTTAATAGTTTTGCAACAACTTACTAACACAATGTGACATGTAGGGATCACAGTTAAAACTAAATACGTCATTCATATCCCCAGAAGTGTGCATATATTTTCACAAAAGACTAGACTTGCATACAAATTCTGTTATTTAGAAGTAATGTATTGAAACCTGTGGCACTCCAATATGCTACTAGATGATGAATGACATATCCCAGGTGGTAATTTGAACTGATATTCAATGCTTCCTTCTCATTTCCACAGTCACAAAGTTAAATTTCCTTCACTTTGCCCATTAGGATTTTGCCGTTAGTGTGGTGGTGAGCATTCCCATTCTCAAGGTGTTTACCATTGGCCACCACCGCGATCGGTTCAGTGGTCGAGCCCTTCTGGTTGGGCTTGTCGTCTATGACAGGAAGTCGTTTGCCCTTCATGTAGGCCTGCACCCAAAAGTTGGAGAAAAGGAGGAAGAAGAAGACGCCATGCATCCAGATCAAATGGATCCACAGGGGGACCTGATAGTCACACTTTTCCATGAAGTAGTACTGGCTGATGTGAATGGAGATCAGAACAAACTGCGTCTGTAAATCAAGAGGAAAAGCCCAGATGGTTTTTAAACAGCTAGAACCAACCCAGAACCAAAGTCAAATCAGATGCGCAATTCTTTTCAATATAAATAAAATGTTGTAAAAAGGGAACATACAAGCTGGATTGCAGTCATGTACTTCTTCCACCACAGATATTTCTGGAAGCGAGGCCCTGCAGCAGAGAGTCCGTAGTAGAAGTACATGATCACATGTACTATTGAATTCACCATGGCATGGAAGGAGCCCATTCCTCCAGCTTCAGAGGACAAAAACAAACAGGAGATAATGTATTTCATTAGATATCCATATGTACCTGCACCATTGTCGTAGTACTGGTATCTGCCAAAGGTTACACTAATTTACTGGACTTTAAGACAAAAATAATTTGTTTATGTGTGAAGTCTGTATATTTGCTGAGTGAAGCTGACCGGGTGTCATGCTGACGCCCCACCACCACGACCACGGCATGAAGGAGTGATGGAAGACGTGGAGAAATGTGATCTGACTTTGCTTTTTTCTCAGCACAAAGAATGCCTGAAATAAATATGGAAGAGCCACAGTTAACATTTACATGATATACTGTAAGCATATAAGCAATTACAAAAAAAAAAAAAAAAACTGAATAGGTCAAAGGTCAAAACAATATTTGAGGAAAGATGTTCTTACTGTGTCAAGGAGTTCAATGTATTTTGAGATATAAAACAACCAAGCAGCTTGAACCATCTGTGGGGAGGAAAAAGGGGCTATCATGCCAAATGTCAAATGTCATCAAGGGACACAAATGTTTATTTTTCTAACAGATCCGACATAAAAGTTTTCTTTTTTAAGTTACAACAGGTTGAATGAAGTGAATCAGACAATAAGAGCTCCTCTGGCTTACCCTGACAGCCTGCGGGCTGTTGGAGGTGTCGATGAGGTCACATCTCCACGTGTAGGTGGTGGCCCATCCTGACATCATGAACTTGGTGTCAGAAACATATCAGCAGCTGTTATCATTGATGCCACTTAAACACTTTGGGTAAAAAGACTTATGAGTCAACAAACAGCTCTCATTTCTCTTACCTCATACACTACATAGGCATTCAGTAACACCATGCTGAGGTTGTAGATAATCATGGTTGTGTTGAGGTGGAAAGGTTTGCGGTTCGCCATCAGGCGAGGTCCAACGTACACTGAGAGGAAGATGTAGGCCAGCAGGATGGCGTGCATAGGTACGGGGCTCTGCATCAGAGGGTAGTCTCTGACTCTGGGATCTTGAAAACACACACACATACACGCACTCATAACTGTCTCAGCATATCAGTAATGGTCACACACAGGGATATCTGAGTGGATCAACTGTCATTGCAGTTTATATAAATTTCTGGGGGGGGGGGGTGAACTTTTTCACAAGTTTGATGCCATTCTTTTAGACGATATATTGTGAATACAAATAAAACATTCATATTTTTAACAAAGCATGGGGGTAACTGCTTACCTATTCTGGATATAAAATAATTGTGGAAATTTACAACGTTCAATGCAGCTTCTTGCAGCATGGTGACAGCTTGCTTTTTGTTCTATCAAACCCCTGGAAAAATATGAAAAGAGAGTCAGAAGGCAGGAGATGAAGCAGAGCTGAAAGTGAGGTCAGCTGGGCAGGTGAGCAGCAGTTCAACCTATCCACCCACCTTCCCACTGACTGAACAAACAGGAGACAGCTGCAAGGCTCATCAAACACCCAGAGTGCCCCTGGCTACAACCTCTCAAACAAATATACAAGGAGAACATGTATAAGGTGCTCCTTTCACAGCCTGAATAATGTCTCATTGTCAAAAAAAGAGAAATCTGTGAATGGTTCATGAAGGATTGTGAAACATCTGAATTCTTATGTCAGTCTAAAAACAATGAAATACTCATGGTGACTAACAAAGCAAGTCAAACAGGTGAGGCAAAGAACTTTGCCCATATTGCCGGCATAACCAACCAACTGAGCCACACAGATACGAGCCGATCATGAAATTCCAGTTTGTAAACCTAAAGAACAAGCAAAAGATTTTTTATATTTTGTCCTAATCTACATTATTTTAACACTTAACTATCCACCAAAACATACCGGTCTAACCAAAGTGCATTGAAATTGATAGACATTCTCACATTTAAAACACAGAACAGCAGCATAGATACCGATAAAACATGAGTTTAGTTCCTGCATTAGTAAGAAATGACTCACCCGCTGAGCACAAGTCCCCAGCACTCCTGTTTGTGAAGAAAACAGATGCACAGCCAGAGCACTCAATCTGGAGGATCCAACAGATCAGCAAGTGAGGGTGATCAGGTGAGAACCAGAGACATGTAGAGCTATCCTGTGAGTGGTAACTTCCAGCTGTCCTAAAACGTGTAATATTTTCACTAATAAACCCAACAGGGCCTGAAAGCCTTGCAGTGGAGCATTTGGGATAGACTGAGAGAAAAAGCAAGAGAGAGAGCGCTGAGTAAAAGGTACAGGTTAGCTGTGATAACTGAGGGACTGGGCTCATTCAACTCAATTTAAACTGCAGGGCACTACTACAGACCTTTCTAGTTTCAGGACCACACCCTGTTTCAGTGTGAAGCTCCACCTTCCTGTCCTCATGGAGCCTGTTTGTTATTGGACTAACTCATTAAGGGGATGGGTTCAGAGAGTTGCAGGCTCTAGATAAAGAAACTAAGACCCAGAGGTGAGTGGTCCTGCTGTCAGGTAATAATAATAATAATAATTTAAAAAAAAAACTATATAGAAGGTGAAACCAATAGAAAACCAAAAAAACCCAGGGATTTCCACAGTCTGAATTATATGTGACCTGAGTAAAAGTCAGTTCCTGACATGATTTAGGTTAAAGGTGATACGATACATTCACAAACATAACGTCACATTTGCCCATCCCTTTCTACGTTGTGGCTCATTGGCTGAGTCTCAGTCCAACCCTCCCAGCTATTTGACGAGCTCCCCTGTACCTCTGGTTTTACCTGTTCCCCAAGCATCAGCGATGATGGAGGTGAGGCCTGAATGGAGTTTGAGATTCCCTCCTCAGCACACATGCCTGACTAAACGGTTGGAATGAAAGGCATCTGTGCACAAGAGAGAGGGCGAGACAGAGAGGGCAAGACAGAGGGCGAGACAGAGAGGGCGAGACAGAAAGGGCGAGAGGTAGGATTCAATGCTCTCTGATTACAGACTGTTTGACAGTTGAGCACATGGTGCCTCTGTTATGAAATGCGAGACGTAAGATCCTTAAATTTTATATTATTGTGAAAGGTTCATGGCATTGTGAACTTGCAAATTAATTCAGTTTTAGGCCCCACTGTGCTTTTAAGTTTATTTTAAGTCACAAAAAATGTCTGCTTGAGGCAGTTTGATGCTAAATAAATTCTGGTGAAAGGGATGTTTCAACTTTTTTGTAATCTTGGTGGATAAATGTTTCAAAAAAGGTTTGAGGGAGCCACTAAAACTTGACCAATGGCTCCTTAATGACTGCTTAATGGTGTAAATGTCATTCTCATTCACCTCACTCACCAAAATACCAAGTAATACGATTAACTTTATTGTCTGTCACAAAAGTAACAATTTTATTTCTTGAAAAGGCTCAACAATAAATACATAATCCACATTTAAAACACACACGTGTACAATGGGACTAAAAACTGTTGAATCTACAACTGACCCAGTGCACTGCCTTTTTTTTCAACTGTTCAAATAAATAAAATATTGATTCTTATGCTTTTCCAATCCACTGGGACTTTGTAGCGTTCACCTTTGGGCAGCAACTGGAGGACCTGCTGGAGGGCGTGAGAGTGGTCCTGCCTGGAGAGGTTTTCCTGATTACTTGCTGAAATAAAAGAAAAACTGAGCTTCTTAACATATTCAACGGTTCAATTTCACTCACAGATCTCCAAAAAGACTAAGGGGCATGTGGCTCTTCACAAAAGCTGTTTACAAAAGTGAAGCTTTTCTTCTAAAAAACTGCTGTCACTCAGGTGAAGCCAAAGGCCCTGGAATTGAAATACTGTGTTAGCTCATCCAATTACAGCTGGCAAAGTGACAAACACATTTTAGACATAAACTGAACATGAATATGAGAGCTGGTGTCTTTGTCTCTAACCACATAGTCAGCTGTTTATCGTAGGTACCATACACACTACAACATACTCCTTGTCCTCCATGGTCTTGTGATTTAAGTGCAGTTTTTCCCCAATAGCAGAATCTATCACGCAGAAACTGACACACAACAAAACAACATGACATTCAGCTCAACGGCACAGAGTATGGACAGCATCCTCGAGACATGCTGGTTGTCCTCAATTAGCCAATTGTGAAAAATTAGACGGGACAGATGCCTCGTCTGGATGTGAAACGACTGAGCTCAGCAACTGAAAATTAATGAATGAATGGACCCTCTAAACATAAATGTGCACATGCATTTCTCAGCACGGCAGTTTGGGAAATAACACTTTAGATTGCTTAACATGAGAGTCACAGGGTCACCAGAGCTCATAAATTCCCTTTTCAGTGACACTGACATTTTTGGAATCTGGTACTCTATCACCACTTGCAATGAGACAAAACTAGATTCCCTGTGTGTGGCTAATGGGCTAAGAATGGCTGAGTATTGTGTTGGGTAATACAGTCATGTCATGCAGTGTAATATGTAAAATATGTTTGAAACACATCACTTTTACTGATGCACTGGAGCTGACAGCTTAGTAGAAGGGCCATTTATTTGGTCTATACATATCATGAAGCTCATGAATATTAATACTACCTCATGAGTGTAAAAAGCAGGTATGGTTTTCTCTCTCATCCATGCGTTGAGTACCACAGGAGTAATTTTAGTGATTTTATTCACTTTATCTCATTTTTTTTTTTTATCAAGCCTCAATAAGAATCCATAAAAAAAAATGTAGACGGCATAGTCTAAATCTTAAGCTCATTTCTTCTCATTCACCTGAGTTTGGCCAAGAAGGTTCACTAAAGTTAATAATGAGAACACAACTTTATAGTGCTTTTCAAGCACTGATTTAAATAAATTCCACAAAACGTGTCAAAAGTAAACTTATTTTTCAAAATGCTGTGCAG
Source organism: Brachyistius frenatus (assembly GCF_029030835.1). Classification (NCBI taxonomy): domain Eukaryota; kingdom Metazoa; phylum Chordata; class Actinopteri; family Embiotocidae; genus Brachyistius; species Brachyistius frenatus. Next base: position 26,896 of record NW_027211074.1, read on the forward strand.
AGTCACTGTTCAAAGGCTGAATATAAACTCTGCTGTCACTGTATCAGATTTGTTCTTTTTTAAAGGTTATTGGTTTGTATTTAACCAGAAAGGATTGAGTTTGAACTGAATTCAGAATGTACACAACATTTTTGACAGTAATCTTCAGATCATCATGGGCTACATGTGGGCTTGTTGTTGTTGTTGTTGTTGTTGTTGTTCTTCTTCTTCTTCTTTTTCCTCCTCCTCCTTCCATGACCATAGTAGACTGTAGTCCATGACCCCTGAAATCTTTCTGAGGAGGAACCAGATCAGTAAATGAGAAACAGCGACACTGAGCGGCCAAACAGCTAACTAAATGAAATTTTAAAAAGATTGTCACTGGGTACTGAATTGATATCAACAGATAAATAATTTCATCTAGTAAATTAACATAACTATTATGGTCACATTGACTATATTTATTAATAGTGACATTCAGTCCCCGCTTGAAAGCTTACTCTAATCATATCCAATAGCCTCCACATAAAATTCGGGTTTCCTTATCATATTAAAATTGCAGGTAAAATGCATATGTGAGATGACGGGAGGAATCAACAAGATGTTTACATCTGATTGTTTACACATCTCTGCTGTGACTGAGCTTGTTTTCTTTTTGAACACGTGATAAAACAATTCAACACAGCTTTTAAAAACGTGAATAGACGCATTTTACCTTGAAAAAATAAGATTATAGAATAACTTTACATTGTTGTGCTTTGATATGATAACAGCACATGATACGCGACAATATTGGTAGCCTATGAGAGACAACACTGAGTTTGGTCTCATTCATAGACTGAATAAAATGGTTGTCACTCGGTCTCAGTGCTCCGAGTAAAGACATCTATATTTATCACGGGATTAAAAGTGCGACACGTTTGGTTTCAGCATGGGACATTTATATAAACACCGACAGGAGATCAGTTACACTTACACACAATTTTAATGACTCACATCTGCATTAGTATGTTTACAACATGTCATCACTGACTAAACGTTGAATGTTAAAATCATGACAAGAAAACGGGATCCTTTCGGAGTACTGTAGCAGGTTAATCTGCTCAGATTTGTGAATGGAGTTGATTTGTGTGTCCCTCTGCCCGCCGGTGGATAAGATTTTCATTATTGTGGAAGGAAGGAGGGTCAAACTCCTACTCCGGGATTCTCTTGGTTTTAAACCAACACACCCCGGTGAGCGCCAATGAGAAGGTGGAACAACAGGTAGGCGTCTTCTGACTGCGTCCTTCGGCTCAGTCAGTCGGTGCTTCCCGGAGAAACATTATGTCCACATGCGCTTTTGAAAATGAGACCTGAACCACAAGATCGCCTGTTGGTCGCTTAATTGTCTGAGACAGAGTTTTTTTTTTTAAGACGAGCTTTTTGCTCCACAGTCAGGCTGTTTTTTAGTCTGGGAAACACTACAGAGAGCTGCCGTGAAAGGTTTTCTGATTAATTAATTGGAGGGCCATTTTCGGATAAATCGCGTATCAGGGAAGGGGACAACAATTTGGATATCATGGTAAGTGTGGCTTTTTCTTGGAGTGCAGCGTATAATAACTATATTTATATAGGCCTATTTTGCATTGTCTAAAAATTGCAATTAAAGGTTTAATGGCTGACAATTGTTTTAGATTAGTAGATGACAAAACAACCGTAAAACAGCCTTTTTTTTTTTTCAGAATAAGAAAGTCACATATTGCACCTTTGGGAAGACAATAAAATTATTATTTTTATTTCGAAATTTGCATTTATGACGGCAGTTTTTTTCCAACAATATTATAACATTTATTCTCTTTGAACAAGCCAAGCACCACATTTTCCCATAATGATGTGAAATCTTCAAAAAATACGGTAAATGACAAATCTGCAAAGGCTATGCCAGAATTTCTTGCTGTGGGAACTGGTTTATGCATTTTCTTTTCTCAAATCAAGATAAAGCTGTTACTGCCAAACAGCAGTGTGCTACCAGTGCTTGTTGCATAATCCAAGAAGTGTAGCAATATCTTGACTATGCCACCATGTGACTCACAACAATAACGCCTCCATCATATTCTTATGTAAGTTTATGTTCTGTTTTAGACTCTGAAAGTATTTTTATACACCTACGTTTCTTATTAATATATAAAAACGTGTTTGGTAACAGCAGGAATTACTAATTTAATCACACAGACCATTGTTTATTTTTCCTTCTTCTACTTCCTTTTAGAAAGAAACACTTCCGATCAAAATCCATTCATTAAAGAGGTTACAAATGATCTGTGTCTGTTTATAAAAAATAAATAAGAATGCTCTTGTCATGTTTTTTCTCCCAGCTGCCATATTGTCTTCAACGCTGAACTTTGTTCCTCTGAGGCAGAGAGAGGACACCGTGAAACACGGCTGATCCGAAGAGGTCAGACTGCTTCCTGACCCAGATTGCCTGAAGAAGGACATGGACGTCCTGCGGCGGTCCACTGTGTTCGCCGCAGAGGTCCTGGATGTGTTTGACCGGTCGTTGACTGAGAAGGAGCTGGTGTCCCAGTCTAAAGCTCTGTGCAGAGACTTCATCCTGTCCAGACTCAACCAGAATGGGCTGGGATGGTCCAAAACTGAAATAAATTTTTCCCCCTCCAATGCAACGCTTGCTGACGTGTCTATGGTGCTTCTCTGTCTTGGTAAGAAACAGTCTCAGAAATCTACATGTCTAAATGGATAAGCAGGCACTTTACAGCAATTCAAATGATGACAGTCATGTCATGATGAACTTTGAACCTAGGTGTTTTAACTGACTTTTCCTTATTCAGGAATTTTATATTGCCTCTATTTATAATTTGAATTGCGTCTTATTTGAAGGTGCTACATCTGTACTAATGAACCATGGCTTCATTATTAGTCCTAGTTCTTAAATTAGAGCTGAATATTAACACAGTTTAAACATAATTGTTCTAACTAGAAAAATATTTCCGAGAAAGCATTTTCCTTTTAAAGGTCAGGGACCCACACCTAAATCCAATTCTAAAACAACTTTTCATTCAACACTTTAAATTAAATAATTTTTTGAGCACTGGCAATGAACCACTCTGCAATTTAACACGGAATTGTTGCTTTCAAAACAATCCATACATTATCTCCTGTGACTTCAGCAGAATATGACAAAGTAGACAGAATAACTCCTTAAACTTGTATCTTTAATTTCCACGCTCAGCACTGTCTGCAGGGACTATTTCCTGCTATGATAAGCTCGTGGCAAACGATGTGAGTTGAGGATTATGTCTGTGTGTGCGAGAACAGCTTGAACTAACTGCAGTAAGAAACTGGATTGCTCAGCCTCCTTGTAGTATCTCTTAGCACAGTTTCATGTTTTTTCTGAGTGAACGCCCATCAGCATAGCGTCATGAATCACTTGAATTGATCAAATGAGTTAAATTGCATGATAGTTTGCAGGTAGTTTAAATTATTGAGTTTGAACTCCTCCACTTTAATCTGTTTTGTCTCCTTCATTTGAATGAATTGTGCTCTTGCTCACAGACTTCTCTCTCTTTTTGTCTCTGCTCTGCCTCTGTTACCAAGGCGACGAGCTGGAGTGTATACAGCCCAATTTGTACAGGAACGTGGCGCGGCAGCTCAACATTTCTGTTGCCATGGAGAACATGGTTTCGGATGCCTTCATTGGCGTGGCAACAGAGATCTTCTCAACAGGTACGATGATGATGATGGTGATGGTGGTGATGATGATGATGATGATGGTGCATCACAGTGAAAATATAACATGCAGTCATGAGCCAGAGGAGATCTGCCAGCACAGGAAGTGACAGGTGTGACCCTGCTGTTCCTTTTGGCTGAGAAGGGCTTTTAGTGAGAGTGAGTGGGTGTGAATCAGATGTAGGTGGAGTGAGACTTCATCTAAAACAGAATTAATCCTCCATCTAAGTTTCTAAGTTTAGATACTCGGTTTCCAAAACTGACCATTGGTCCCTTTACAATGTAAATGGTGGCTTCTGTACATGAAATATGTTTCAGGTGTGGTTATTATTATTATGTTTTTTCAGTGTACGAAAACATTGTCTTTCTTTCCTTCATATTTGTAACTAAGGCTTTGTATGACATACGCCAGTGGTTCATAACTTGGGCATAACCATATGATTGCCCTCTATACGAAATGATAAATAATACATTCCGATTAGTGCAACTCTTTCAGGTCTCTAAAAATCATTCAAAAGAAGGAAACTAAGAGAGGAACATGACTCTCTAAAGCAAAAAAAAAAGTAAGCGGTTAAAAGATTAAAAGTCACCATTTTTCAACCTGATGCTAATTTAGATTTCTAGATAATTACAAATCATATGACATTATGCAATTTCTTCATATTACGTTATTAGTCTGATGATGAGAGGACAACTTTCTGTACCGTACAGTTTTTTCCCACTTTATATTATATTTTATTGAATTATTGCACAACTGCAGCTGTTAAAAAAAAACTGAGATCAGGCTGTGTCCTTCACTTCTTGTCCTCAGCCCACATTAATTATTGAATGTCTGAATGTTTCAGTTTGTGGGTTTTTGAACTTCATCTTTTTCTCTTTGCGTTCATTATGGTATTGTGTCTTGACAAAGTTCAGGTATAATTTTTTGGGCAAATTGCTGTTGGAGATATTATTAAGTGTTCTGAAAGTTAGTGTCTCAAACATTAAGGACTTTAATGGATATTAAAAGTTTGACATGAGCATGCTGAACATTCATTCTGATGTGACCCAGACAGACAGATGGCTTAATGTCATCTAAAAATATTTTTGGCATCCAGTGGTTTAATATCATGCAAATGCCACACACACATCACCAATATCTCTTTGCAATTATAATACAACAATTCTTTAGTGCAAAATACTTTTTGGACATTTGATTTTTATGCTTCTGTAAGACACTAAGGGAAGGGAGAAGAAAAGCAACAAAGGTCTCTGTCTGGCTTGAAGCTGGGATATTTCTGTCTGGATTCATGGTTAGGTCACAAAGGTTGTCCCACCAATTTTCAGCTTAAAATATGCTCCCTACTTCTGAGTAAACAACTTGAGTTATTCCTGTTTCTGTCTGGATTGATTGCCATTTATTGTCCCGTGTGAATTTTAAAAGAGTAACATAGCAGGGAAAAAAAGGTTTTAAATGTTTGCTGTTTAAATCCAGTCTTTTTTGTGGATCTTCACGTTTTCGCTTTGTGTTTTTCTTGTTTCAAGTTGTCATGACAACTGATGCACTTTGTACACCATTCAAAGAAGAAAATGGCATTTTGAAGCGATCAAATAAAAAGAGTGGCCTTACATCCTCTGTTTGAGCCTTGAGGATAGATGAGTCTAGCCACATACCACATGAAATTTGGCATGTTGCCACGAAAGATCAGAAACAGATGTGCTTAATATAATTTTCATGATTGTACTCTGGCTAAGTGTCTGCTCGGTTTGACGTCATGAGAGGGTAATCTTTGGAAACAGCGTGGGATTCCTCCAGAAGAATAACAAACTGGTGAACCCAGGCTGTAGACCTCTGGGACGGGTTGCAACCTGGATATAAATAGAAAAAAAAAGAAATCTAGTATATTTTTCCTGCTGTCTGGAATCTGTTTTTAAAACTGCCTTTTTAGCCCTTGGTATTCGTTATCCTTCTTCCACCACAAAGGAGTGACAGTGAATCTACACAACATACCAACTTGTATTTCTTTGGAAGTGGTTTAGCGGCCATCTGTACTGCGGTCTCCTTCAGTAAAATCAACATGCCTCATCTCTCCTCCATCTATCATCGCCTTCCTCCCACTTCTGTTCTTTCTTTTTCCGCCCTTCTGTCGTCCAGCTTTATCCCTGACAAGCTTGTCTCTATTCTTGGCCTGCTTCTTAGTAGGGAGTGAGACGTGACGTTGTCTGACAGCTTCCACAGAGTTATCTCATTTAAGCTTGCCTATCCCCTTATAGGCACAGTCAGACGCTGTAGGTCAGCTATGACAATGCAAGCTGAGCTAAAGGAGGCCAATGCCATTAGGCATTGATTACTGACGACCATTTGAACACTGCTATGGAAACTTTACCTAGAAATGGCCGGATGCCATTATTTATCTGACTGCTTGAGGTTGTTTCTTCTTGTAGTAAGATGAGTTTAAGATGGAAAAAAGGACCCAGACATGGCCTTTTTCAGCTCGATTGCCCTCAAGCATTGAATACAAAACCTGTATTTAAGCCTGTTGACTTTCCCATGTCTGAAACGGCGTCGGTGCTTCACCTTCTTGGCAATCTCATCCTGTTTAATTTACATCTGGAACTTATAAAACGTCTTATCAGCTACATTAACACAAATGCTCTACTTTATTGAATTAAACCGACTTAAAGTGCCTTTCAGTACAAGGTTCACCGACTGTCCCACATGCTTCATGTCAGGTCACAGAATATGTAACAGACTTCCCAGAGAGAGAAACATCAGAAGAGATGGGTGTTTTTGCTTGACATGGGAGGGACTGGCAGCCATGAGAACAGAGAGGGTCGGTTCACTGTTGGAAAAAGACGTCATTTGATCGATTCTGGTCAAGAGCGTCTGTCACTGTTGAGGCTTGAAGCTGGATGAAGTGTGAGTTTTGATTCTCACCTATCAGAAAAACTGCTCTGTGACTGCAAGACAGAGTCAATATCAGATTGAGCTGCTGAAACCGAAAGATCATGTCCTAATGTGACCCATTTTGTGACATGTTTTAAAACGTATAGAAATACTCTGCTCTGAATATGGCATTCACCATCTCAAACATCCAACGTGAATGTGTAAATAATGCTCATTTTAAAAGTTTAACTGCTGCACACGTGATGGCTCAAACTTCACTGAAATGCCAGTTCTCAGTGTTTGTGCTCTAGAGGTTTTATATTGACACGTTTGTCTAAGCTGTATAGTAGACCACAAGGACTTGTTATTATTGTTGGGTCTTAAAATCTTATTGGTACTTGCATGTCTTAAACTGAGATTTCAGGTGAGCACATGCAGGGAATGTTTTGTAAGAGCTTTCACAGATGTTTGAATAATTAAACAACCTACTCATGTCTGGTTTCTTTTTCTGTAGGTATAACATGGGGTAAGGTGGTATCCATGTATGCAGTAGCTGGAGCCTTGGCAGTGGACTGTGTCAGACATGGCCATCCGACCACGATACACATCTTAGTGGACAGTATGGGACAGTTTGTCCGCAAATTCCTGGTCCAGTGGCTGAAGAGGCGGGGAGGATGGGTAAGTGTTCGCTGCTTTACTTTCTGATAATTATGATCAAATAAGGTCATGATGCTGGAGCATAAGCTGTTTTCATTTTAATGAAGATCTGTTTTTTCTGGAACTGTAACGGTGCTGCACGAGTTGTGTAATTGAAAGTCATGAAAATTATAAAGTTAACATTGAGATGGAGAAAAACAAAAGCACTGTTCTATCTCATTTCACTGAGGATTAAAAACAGGCATCATTTTGTTACTCAGATTGTTTTTTTGTTTTTTTTATAGCAACATGACTGAAACCTTCTTTCATAAACTCTGACAGTCAGAGTTGGAGTGGTTACATAAAATCTCATGGTTCTTGCTGACCATGACCGGTTTGGTCTTGTATTTTGTTATGTCTTTACATATTATTAAAATACCATCAGTAAAAAATATTTTTTTCCCCCCTCATTTGGGGCTCCCCAAAATTCCCCTTTAGCGCCTATGCTATGGGCCGAGTGAGCTCGTCTTAACTTATTCTGCAACAGGAAGTTGGTTGATCTGAAGGAAGAATGTAAAGTGTTTGGTGTAAAATTTTGTTTTGTGTTTAAATGCCAGTCAGACAGAATTTGGTGAAAATGATTTACAGGTAGCAGACTGACAAAACAGTTAACCCGTTTCAGCACAAAGCCTTCACCAAAGCACAGCACTATATGGCAAAATCACTGAGGTCAATCAAGTACCTCCTTTTTACTTAACTGATGTTAAGGAAAAGAACACATCATTATTTTAACATTTAAGAGAAAGCACGCATCTGCAATTCTTTACAGGGGAAGTAAACTTTTTGCTTTTATGTTTGGCCAAAAATGTAATCTGATGATGAGCAAAGAGTGGCAATAATAATTTGAATTTGAATCCTTAATAGCAAATGCGATCACTACAAATACCTATGGTCAAAATGGTCAAAATGGCATTAAAATAGCTCAAAAATTCAGATAGAAAACTAAACAAATATTCAGAAGATTAAAAAGCCTTACAACAAATGCACTGATGGATAAAAAGAATATGAACAAAACGTTTCAAAATCAGATTCAGATTAGATTGTTGAAATTTAGACACCAAAATCCAGGTAAAATATCAGATGCTTCAATGTGTGAGTTTCCAAAAATGTTTAAACAGTTCACAGCGATATTTAAATTACACAATAAGTAGACAGGTGCTTAAAAACTTAAACCACTGTGACTCTAGTCATCTTTAATATTTATACTTGAAGTTTGAATTTAACACATATTTTAAAATATGTATTTTCTTTTTCTCAGGCAGAGATCACAAAATGTGTGGTGAAGAAGGATCTCCTCCCCGAACAACCCTGGGTGTCCTCTGTCGTCGAGTCTTTCAAGTACTTCCTTACCACGATGTACGTCTACGTCATGAAGGAGCAGTGAACAGCCATGCGCAGAGGAGTGATCGTATACGGGACTGAAATCTCAGACTTGTCGTTAAATGCTGGAGATGGTCTCTGTGCTTGATGTGGGACTGAGCCCGTCTCAGCTCGATGGCCATCATCAAATGTTTCATCAGCAGTGTGTTTGTGTTTTTGAGTCGGTAGGGGATTACCCTTCATCCAAAGAGTAGTCACCGCGTGTTTTAAAAGCATTAATGCCAGCGTTTGTGTCACTCCACCTCTTCTACATGTTTTCTCGCTGCTTCTCCAGTGCCGTGACTGTAAATTGAGGCTGTTCAAGGTGATGTTTATCTCCGATTATACACTTAAAAGACTGATGAAGGTGAAAGATGTGTTTGTAATGAAACTGCTGCTCAGCTGGCTGGGTCTCGTGAGTCTGAAATGGACTGATATCAGAAGGAATGAGTTCACACTTTGCGAGCAATATCAGATGGTATCAACTGTTTACACTTTTTGGATTTAATCTATTGTACTTGACCAAAGCACAGACAGTATCTCTTTCCAAATATGATCCAAAATGACCCACGAAACATTTTGCTGCAATTATAGACCTAACTCACAGAGAAACGCTCGGTCTCATTGTGCCCACTTTTAGCCAAAGAACTTAAGGACAGAGGAATGGTACAGACTGAATGTGCATTTTTGGATATATTGATTTCCTTCTTAAATCTGTAAATAGCTTATTTATGATTTCATTTTTTTAATTCTGATTTTGACTGTCACAATTTGAAACCACTGCAGTATAAAGACAGCCACTATCATGGCTCTTCAGTATGATTGTGTGTGATGGGTGTCACTTTCACAGTGTTCATATGTAAATGCGTGTGTTGAAAAGATTTTTTAAACCCACAATAAACTTAAAATTTTCACTGATGGATTTGTGTTACTTTGTAATAGTTTATCACACTGATCTGAAGGATTTGGTAGCGTTATCATCGCAGAATCTTTTAAAAGCTCACTGCTGTGTGGGTTACAAAAGTGGAAGGATAGCCTGGTAGATTGAAATGACATTTCATATCACTGTCTGAATCACTGGAGAAAAGTCAGATGTGGGCAGTGAATAAGGCTGACTCAAGATCCAGCTTATAAATATTTCCAAAGCAGAGACTTTTAAGACTTACACTTTTGGAAAAACAACTGGGAGTTGTTCCAGGTGAAATAACAGTTTAATAGGTTACCTTTGTTGCAGGTGCCTTTTTTCTCTCCTAATTTACTGTCTTCAGTCTAATGAAGGCAAGACTTTGCCAAAACATACTGTAAAAGAGAATAAAGGCATGGTAAGCTGGGTCATGTTCTTCATTCTGAAGCGCTGTAACACATGAAAGCATCAATGAAACAGGAAAATTTAATTTTCATCATCCATGAGGACGGAATAAGAAGCTTAAACATGGCAAGAGATTTCAGTCAGTGAAGTCAATGAATTTTAATGTATGTACCATTCAGACATCTACATGGATACCAATGAAGGCGCCACGTCAAAGACACAAAACCATACTTGGACATCTTGAAACATACGACGGGAACAATGACCTTAAATGGTCCTATTTTCTATTATGAAGCATTATACTTTATATAAATACAGTACACTACCATCCAGTATAAGAACAAACCCCTGTGACACACACTCAAAAGCACAGTGCATTGACTTGTCTTTCTGCAGCTGCTTTAGCTTATAATCCTATAATAGTGCAATAAAAGTAAAATATTAACATGGTGTGCATATTTTCCATTAATTCTGCACTTTGTCACTTTACAGCTTTAATCATCTGGACAATAAATACCAACATTACTCAAGCACCCTTACACTCATAAGTGTGACAATTTGATGGGAATCCAATATGAAATAAATATCTAGACTAATAATTTAATAAGACTGAACACTGCCCTGTTATTACTATGTAATTTATGTAAGACAATGTAAAGAAAGGTTTACCTAAATGATTTATTTTGAGTTAATTAATGTTATTTAAATTTGACAGGTATTTGAAACACAACTCCTTTACCACTATTGTAAAAGTATACCACAGTATAGCTGTAGATATTTTTGATATGATGGTCTGACTGTTTATAGCAACATTTATCTTTCCAGACCAACGTATTGCTGTGGATGAGACACATGCCTTCTTGTTGGGTCAAGATGACCGACGGTAGGTGATGTGCAAGTGCTGCATCAGTGGCTGGTTGTCTGTTGCCATGGAAACTGTCTGCTCCAGCTTCCCATCTGGTCGGAGCTGAAACACTCTGCAGATCTGAAAGATGTAGAAGAGCAGGCGGGGTCACGGGCACAAAGCAGCAGTGGAGTCATTTTATTGATCAAAATAAGTTCCAGAGAAAAGTTCTGTTGCTTCTATTATGGACAGTGATGTTGAACATGGAACTTTTTAAAAAAAAAAATGTAGATCAGGTATCATGTTGACAGTCAGTGCGTGATGTGCAATCAGAGAATGAGTTTTACCTGCTGTACATGAGGCTCCTTGGCAAAAGAGATTCTGGCTAAAGCGTGGGTCTGCAGGTTTAGCCTCTGCCCCGTCAACTCTCCCTCTTCGATCTCCACCAGACCTGCACGAGAAGACGCACTGCCAATCAAAACGTGTGAAGAGTGTGTGTGTGTACACTTGAGGGTAAATGCCAGAATAAAACTGAATTTAATTCATAATTGTGTCCTTTGAAGTCATTATAGACACGGTGCAAGATTTACCTGATAAAAGCCTGTATTTTTACCGTTGCAAGAAGATCTTTTTCCAGCAGAGATTTTATTTGTCCTTTCAGGAAAAGCTCAGATGTTACATTTACCATAACACTGTTGAGTTAACAGTTAACACTGTTATTGCCATATTGGTGTATTTGTGTGGTATATTTTTGTACTATGGTCCTGATGTAACACTGTCAGCCATTACTAATGTGAAAACTAAAAAACATATTCTGTGTATTTCGGTGACTTGCTTCTTCTGGACTATTTGAAGTGGGACATTTGAGAGATGTTCAGTCAAAAACGAGGGTATGGATATAAAAACAAGAGTGCGTTCAGAGGCGTGAAACCTACCCGAGTTCTGTGCGATGATGAGTGCCACTCTGTTATTCTGTGGCTGCATTCGGATGAAACCACACTCTCTGTGCAGAGGCTTTTTGGACTCTGCATTAAATGCGTTGAACCTTTAAAACATAATATCAGCATGAGTGAGGATTCAGTCCCATCTGCCACATGGGTGTCTAAACAGGAAGCAGGATACATTTTGCTAATGTAAAGTGAAGTGCCAGTGAATTTAACATTGCCACATAAAGCAAATATTTTATTTTGAATGATGGATGGTTTCCTCTTATACATTTGTTGCATGAACACTGCCTGAACTTCTTAACGTTGAACAAAACCATCTTTTATGAGTTTGTTCTTAGACCTTTACTCGCACACAGTTAAACCATATGCATTAAGCTCAAGTGCAGCTGAACCAATGATCTGTCCTCGTAATAAATGTATCTAATATTCCAATGATCTATCAAGATCCAGTCCTACTCACCGGTTTTTAATTTTTTTAAATTTTTTTAAGGTTAATCGTTTCAGCAATAAAAACTTACATGAAGTTGATGACTGGCTGCCCCACATGGCTGAAGTGCAGCGTCTCTGTGTAGCGGAAAGGTTTTATGGTGGGGAAGCAGCCCTCTCCGGGTTCATCACACTCCCAGGTACCCAGAAGCCAGTCGAGAGGGAGGAGGGCTGGGTTCAATTCCGCTGAGGGTAAAACACGCAAAACACACACAGTTCAGGCTCCTTGTCAAAGCAGGTTTTGTGCAAGGGTCCCAAGAAACCACAACAGCCATCAAGCACAGTACCAGGACCCCAGCACTGATGTAGCTAAATAGAGTTCAGCCACCATAAGTTTAATAATTTATTTTTCCTGCTGTGAAATGTCAGTATATCTTCAATAGAAAAGGCCAATCATCTTCAAAAATATGGATGCAAATTGATTCTTTACAACACCAAGGTAACTGATCAAAAGACTTTTTAATAAAATATTAAAACACATCTTTTACAAATTTTTCCGCAACTATATTTGTTTTCTCTTTTTGCTTTCTTTCAAATGGTACAGGCTCTGAAAAGGTCTATTGTGCTGTAAACCTCACTTCATTAATGGATTTTATCATTCACTTTTATGTTGCATTGCATTTTAGATGTTAATTGTGCGGTAGAAACAAAGATGATTATTATTACAAACTACTCTTCACTGAAAACAGAGTTTGAGGCTGCCAGGTTCGTGTAAGGAAATGCTAACATAAATTGAGGCGTGGGAAGGCCTAAGATCAAATAATTAATTCTATTGTGAACAGGAGTTTTTCACTTTTGGTAGAATTGGTATTATTTCAAATTAAGGCAAGAAATAAAAGTGCCGCTACAGTTAGGGATAACATTGTAAGTAACAGAAACATATGGACTTTGTGCATATAAAGAAGCTTAAACTAACCCCATCAACCAGACCTTTGATTGTAACAATTCTCTGGAGATACAGCTTTGCTTTTACTGTTTTATGCAGGTCTTTTACTTGTAATTAGGTTTTTTTTTTTTATATTAATGCACTGGCGCTTTTACAAAGTACACGATCTGAACACTTTTTCCACCACTGCCAGAAGATGGCACTGTTGCAATCAATGCCAAGGATGCAAGCTTTCCGGTAAAATCCTCGAAGAAGAACAAACAGGAAGAAGGAAGTCGAACCAGTAGGTGGCGGCATCGTGGCGGAAGAGGACACAACACTCAGAGGAAGGTGACTGTTTTACACGACTCTCGTGTGGTAATCAAAACTTTGCAAAAACCTGCAGCTATTACAGATAAAAATGAGGACTCGCCCCTTGACAGAGGTCACGGCACACAAGCAGTTGGTCCGGTGTTTATTTATTTACTATCTAAAGTAAAGTTAGCTCCTGTCGTAAACTGCGCAGCGGTTTAATTTGAAGGGTCCAGACAGACTTCAGCGGACATTTTACGTTCGCACTTTGATCATTTTCAGTAAAGTACCCTTAAAAAAAAGCTACTGGTTTCTACGTTAACGTAAGTCAGCAGAGCTGGCACTCACAGCCTGTACAAGTGACTTTATTTCTAATTGACAGTTGGAAAGTAAAATATTATTACAGTGTCACATTGGTGTTAATTATCAATTCAAAAATCAAACAATGAACCTACCCGTGTGGTTGAAAGGACACGCCATAAATGAACGAAAGTGCAATCTGGCCAGAAGGAGAGTAAAGTGAATCAAATGACACTGCGACGACGTTGTTGCACTGTGACGCTGTTACCCATCACCGTAGGGCATCCTGGGAAATGTAGTTACAAAGGTAGGCACTACAAATAATGTAATCCGCTTCAATAAATGTAACTGGAGCTAACTTTTACTGACCGTCACAGTAATAGTTTTTTTGTTTGTTTTGTTTACTGGTAGACATTGAGCCAGGAGAAGTGTTTGATAAAATAAAGCACACTTTATTGACATTGGTGCACTCAGCATGGTCCTAAACAGCTGCATCTTTATTTCAAAACCAGCCAAGAGAAGCTCTGCAATCATAGCAACAGAAAAACTCCTGAAATTTATGAACTGTTCCATCTGTCCTGCATGTGGAGACACTAAATATCCCTAACGATTGAAGGTAGTGGTCTGCGACTGTGGGGTGTTAGGCCTTGCTCTTTTTGCAGTTCTTGAGAGCATCCGCCAGGGCGTGCAGTGCCATGTCAGCATTAGTCTTCTCACAGTTGTATCCCATCAATCCGACCCTGATCACCTAATTAAAAGAGAGTACAGTACATAAGCATACCGTCTGCAGTGACTCAGCAGGGTGATTCAGAAAGAAGTCTATACGCACAACTCATGACACTGTTCTTGTAACTGTTAAACCCGACAAACAATTCGTTTTAAATATTTAGTCTGGTGTGAGTGTCAATCTTAGCTACCTGGAGACGCTCCATGGAAATTTTAACTAACATTATATATGTGTTTGTTGGTTTAATTCAATTTAAGGCAAAATGTTAAATATTTCCATTTGTTAGGTATTTGTTTAACAGAAAAGAAAAATAAGAAGTTAAAAAGATACATAATTGTTAAAAGCATCCTCCACCGCTGAGACTGAACAAAATTAGCTACCATAAATATAAGTTGAAGGTCATGGCCATAATGTTGAGCCATCTATGTTTTCACTGTACAGGGATGAAAGATCAGCATCAACTAACCATGCCGATGGAAGGGCCCAGTCCTCCCGTCATCTCCATCTGGTGATGTTTCATGATGTAGGCCAAGATCTCCCTCCACTCGTACCCTTCAGGGATCGCGATGGTGGTGACAGAGGGGAGCCTCAAATCCTGCAGGACACATGTCACAAAATGACTGCGGTCACAACAGAGGAACTCGAGTGAGGAATGCTGTCACAAAAACTCTGCTCAGTTTTAGTGCAACACAAACCGTGTCACATCTAAATGATATAATATTGATACCGATGATTTTTATTTAAAGTTTTGTTTATCTTGTTCTGTTCTGTTTTGTTTCTTGCAAATGATGATTCATCGTACTTCTGTAGATTGTTTTTATGGCACCAGAGTGTCTGCCTCACCCTATCAGGGATGAAGAGCTTGAGGCCCAGATCCTCCAGTCCTCTGTACAGGTAGGCTGCCACCTCCTTGTGTTTCTTCCAGGACTTCTCCAGCCCCTAGAGGGAGACAAAGATTAAGTTTAGAGATGATTAACTAAAAGAGGTGATTGTTTTTGTATCCTCAGAACTGGCATACCAACTCATGAAGAGGCAAAAGAAGCAAGGATGACAACACTTCTTTTGAGAGCAAAGGTAATTGTAACACTGGACTTACATATATTTTAGTGGTAAGAATGATGGATTTAATTATTGACAAACATCAGGAGACTTGTGAGCATACTGCACAATGATTTGTATTGTTGGAGTCTTGACAGTTAAGATCACAAAACATTAAACTAGAAGTCTGGACATCTGCTTTATATCTTTTTCTTCATTACAGAATACAGACATTAAAAAAGTTCCTTATGGCAGTGGATGGTGAATACACATGCATATAGTCAAAAGGGGTGAACCTCCAAGCTCTTAATGAAAGGTCCTGGCAGAATGAAGCTTTTACCAAATTATTTCAAGGGGAATTAATTTTAAAACGCAAACCTCAATAAAATATAAATTCTAGAACATTTTTTAATATTTTTTCAATAAAGTAATTGAAAAAGTTATGAAATATCCCTTTACCTTCTCAGCAAGAATTGCCAGACTCTCTCTCAGGGCGAAGAATCCAGATACTGGACCAGTGTGGTGATATCTAAAACCCAGATCACACGATAAAATCGTATGTTAATTGGATTATTTGTACATAAACTACTTGTGTAATTGACTGGCATGAATCTTTCCAACACACTGACACCACTAAAAAAGTTCATTTACTTAAATAATTTTGAGAAATTATAAAAAAAAATTCTCTCACTGTGGTAGTTTGTCTGCAGTAGTTGAAATTCAAGTCAAGTTTAAGTCAAGAAGACAATAAAACTGCCAACAATCAGGATGTAATCACTTTTCTGTGGTGGACTTACAATCTGGTTGGTTTGCCATCACAGCCCCAGTAGTTGGACAGATGTGTCATGTCAAAGAGAAAGGACACTGGTTTTGTTTTCCTATTAAACATCTTGTGGCTTTGAAGGGAAACAAAAAAAAGTGTGTTGGTTTATGCAGTTGTGACAGATTAGGATGCACACATAAAACCAGGGAGACACCACAGAGTCCCTCCTTACCATGCTCTGTCATTAAAAGAGATGGGTGCTGTGCCGGGAGGTGCATTCAGAGCCTTCTGAGAACCGGTGTACAGGATGTCAATATCTGGGTATACAATAAGGGACGGGTTAAAGCACATGCAAGCACTCCTGGTGGTAGTAAGAAGAGAAAATCCAAATCTTTCATCATTGCCTTACTTTGCTTGTCCATAAAAATTGGTGCTGCTCCAAGTGAAGCAACTGTGTCGACCAGGAACAGGCAGTTATGTCTATGGGAGAAATGATGGTAAACAGCGAGAAACATCACGTTACATTCTTTTATTCCATGCTTTAGTTTCTCCAACAGTCTGTCTGAGCCAGATATAGGCGGAAGCTCACTTTCTGCAGATGTCTCCAATGCCATCTACTGGGTGACAAAGACCAGCAGAGGACTCTCCATGTGTGAGGAAAAACAACACCGGCTTGTGTTTTTCTACTGCCTAGAGAGACATGAAAAGGAGTTTGATCACATGTATTCTGGTTATTGATAGTGCAACAGAGTGATGCATTCACCTGAAAAGTTCCCCACCGTTATAGGGTTCTAAATGCTTCAGATCTTTGTGCCTACCTGTTCAATTTCCTTGTTGGTGAAATAACCTCCAGGTGCTTTTACCATTCTGTGTACATTGGCACCTAGAGATTAAAAAAAATAACGGCAATGACTTACTGCTGTAGAAAATGAACAAATAAATGGTTTAATTAAGAATCAATGCCAACGTGGTGTTTTTGGAGACACATTACGTGTCGCGTCAAACAGCCTGAACACGTACCCATTCTCTCCGCAATATCTGCAACGCGCTCTCCCCAGATGCCGTTGACGGCTATGAGCACACTCTCTCCGGGCTCCACCGTGTTGAACATCGCACACTCCATAGCTGCGTGCCCCGAACCGCTCATAGCTATAGTCATGTTGTTCTCTGTCTGAATGGCGTACCGGATCCCTCTTTTGATGTCATTCATGATCTATGACATGCAAGGAAAACGTAAAACAGCTTTTTAGTTCAATTTTTCAGGTCATAACTCTAATAACCACGGATTATAGATGGTGTGTATTTCACATGTGCGTAATTACGCACAAAAATTTGAGCTCTGAGCCCAGGCTCAATATATTTATTTAGTGTTTAGTGAATTAAATTGTTAGCATGAATAATTTGTCTACCAGAACAAAACTTTGAATTCGAATTTAATCCTATAAAAAAAAAAAAAAATTCAGTGACCAGAAAATATTCAAACAAAGTTAAGATGCAGAAAAAAAACATTGTGCCAAATTTTTCTCAAGAATATCCACAAGACATCAAATGGAACAGCACCCAAAAGTTCAGTACTTGGGTAAAACTTGCCTTTTTCACCATAAATTAATTAGAATATACAATATGGGGAGTCTGAGCTTCAAACTAAAGCATTTACCTCATACATTTCTGGGTGCAGATGACCAATTATCGGTTTAGACCCTGCGGCTAAGATACGTGGAGGAACGTTTGAGGGTCCCGGTCCAAACAGGTAACGGTGAGGCGCCTCTAGCGGCCGGAGCATGCATGCCGGCGGCGGTATGGTGACGGACGACATGGAGCGGTCCAGGCGCTGTAGCACCGGCGCGCTCCTGGCGGCCAGCGGCAGCAGCGCGCTCCGGCTGAAAAAAGCCCGCTGCATCACGGCTGGTGTCCTGATCCTGAGAAACCTGCACTGAGTGAGGTCACCTCTGACGGACGGAGAGAATGGGACTGAATGTGAGTTTGGGTGAAGATTTAAAACAAACAGGTCTTTGACCTGGTGGCCACGGGGCGGTGTGTGCGTCACTTCAATGGGTTGGAAACAAGGTGCACAATGCCACGTTTACTATGGTAAACAAATTGTGTTTTATATAGGCTTTTAATTGTGTTATATGGTTGTTGTAACTTCTGCAGATATAACTCAAATATAAATCCAAACATATGGATACAAATAATCAGTCAGTGATTTTATTGTCTGTGCTGTACAGTGTCTGTACATCAAACATATCTGTGACACAACTGTTTTCAAGCTAATGTTTTATTTTAAGAAATGTTTGGCCTGTCCTGAAATGACTCCGATATTCATGCAGGTACTGTTGTTCTAGCCTGGATCCACCAGGGCTGGTTTTGGTGACTCATTACAGTTCTAGATCCACAGCACTTGATTCTTGAACTGGGTGGAAAAGTGAGGTCTCGTAACAGCTTAGAACCGGTTGAGGTTAGTTTGCAGACTTTATTGATTTTGTCTGTAACTTCTGTCACAGCAGCCCTCGATTTGTAAAGAGGAGTCTCCTCTCAAAGAGCCAATCTGCTCTCTCAGAGGAAGGAGAGGGGCAGGCAAATATGCAGGCACACACAAACACACACTCAAATGGCTCAGTTTTATTATATACAGTGTTGAATATCAGGAACACACTTTGTTGGGTAGTTGGGCAATTTTTCTATAACACAGAATCGTTATTTTTGTTTCTAAACAGAATGTTAACTAACTGCTTAAGAACTTTTTTCACAATGATATACGAGATTTCATTATAGGAAGTAGGGTAGATAACAATTTAACTTTAAATGTTTAAGATAATAATAGCACCAATGTCCATCAGGGACAGTGTGAAGTTCACAGCTTTCTCAAATTCGATTTGTATCTGTGGTAAAAGTGTGCAAACATGCAAAATATAGAGAATAGTAAAATTTACTCAATACTAATATTATTTAATCTGACAATCAATATAAATTAAATGGCCAGATATTTTGATAATTGATCAAATATTTCAGTAAAAATATCAAAAAATTAGCCAGTTCCAGTTTTTTGGTATTTCATTTCAAAGTGTTTGTTGAAATGTTTGTTGATTATATTAATCCAGTTTCAATTGAATAGTGAATGTGCACATGTGGGAGGCTCTATATTACTAATGTGAAAGAGTTTTTTTTTTTTTTTTAACTTTATAATACTCCAAACAAAAAAATTGCAGAATCAGTTTTATATTCCCACTTTTTCTTACATTTTATGCAAAATACTCATATTTGCTGATGTTTTATTCTCAGCGGAAAACTGTCCTCCGACAAGCCTACTATCATTTTCAAACCATAGCATTATGTAAAGATCATTGTCAGCTTGACAAGTGTTCAAAGGAAAATTGTTAAGTTGTGGGGGAGGAAGGATGTTATAATTTGAACGATGTCAGCATCCTCGCCAACACATTCAAGTCAAACATTTACATTCAGATTTCCTGTGATGTTATGATATATCCAATTGAAAGGCATTTTGTTTTATTTCATAGATAGTCATACAACCGGCAGGAAACAGAATCTAGTTTTTGCTCCTTTAGCATCTGTTTTCTTCCCTTGTTGTCAACAATTAAAACAGAATATATTTTGCATTTCTCAGCTGTTATGTCATAGCAACAGTAGGTGGCCCTCTGTGAGTGGTTGGGTAAATAATTACACCACTGGTAAACAAATGGGACTTGGTTCCACCCTTTCACTGGCCTTTGCCCTCCACTCAACACTCAAAATCTGCCCAAACAGAACAGGAGGAGGAGCTGGGGAGCGATAGAGAGAGGGAGCAAGAAAACTGCCTGCAGATGTTCGGTATAAACCCCAACCAATGTCATCCTAGTCTAAACAGAAATATGCTTTATATATCATTCATGATTACTTAAAACAATTACTAAATGTACCCCTTAGATAGATGCTAATCTATATCCACTGGAACGTTGGGTTATGATGACACTTGTAAAAAAAAAAAAAAATAAGCATCCACGTTCTTGGTTTAAATCAGGACAGTAGCTACTTACTTCACAATGTTATTACAGTATATTACATCACACTGTATATGAGAGCTGCAGAGCAATAGGTATATAGATTTTACACAGAAGGAGAGAATGAAACCTGTCTAATTTTCACTGTCAACACCTTATAGCTCGTCACTAAACCCCCAAAACCACTGACTTCAAATCTCAGCTACAAGGAGCTGCTTCAGTTAACTGTCAGCAAAATAACTCTTAGCAACATTTAAGGCTTTAGTCCTTTAAGAAAGGCAGTTTGCAGTTAAGAGACTGCTGTTATGAGTGGACAGATTTCAATATCAGGTGGCCCTGAGACAGAAATTTCCCCTGGCTCCCATGTAGAGGTATTCACAGTGTTGCACTCATGACGGAGACAGTGCGTGAAGAATGAGGAAAGACAGCTTGAGACAGCTGACTAATCATGATGTGAAGTGATTGTCAAATTGGTTTCACACAGAAATTGTGTTGTTGATCATTTGAGAGGACCAGCGGCTCAAGTTTTACGTTCGTGCCTTTATACCTTTCTGCTGGAGGAGGACTGAGAGACGTGATCCCGGTATGCCTGTCAGCAACTTGTACTGCTTTTAGCTGTTTTTAGAATCATATGTGCACAACTGAAACGAATTCAAAAGAAGTACAAGCATGTAAACAAAGACAGGGCCATGCAGTAATAGAGCAAAACCTGCTTTTGTTTGTATTTTTGGACTAAAATTCTCAAACCTATTTGCACTTCTTCAAATCTGGGTCTGCAGTTGCTTCCTTTCTCTTCCCAGTTTTCTCCTGGTCCATCACTGTCTCATTAAACCTCCAGTTTCCTATTTGTGTCCATATTTCTCTCTCTGAGGTCTGTTATGATCCATCCTCTCCCTCCCTCTCCTCCTCATCCTTCTCCTCCTGTGCTGCATCGCTCTGCCTCATGGCTTCCTCCTCCTGCTGCTGCTGCTGCTGCTGCTGCTGATGATGCTGATGCTGATGTCATCACCGCCTCCCAGCATCCCTGGCACAGCTGCACCGCCATTTTGCCTACTTTCAGACCGACTGACGGACAGATTGACGGCGGGCCGCTGGAGCATCCCGCACCCATCCTCCTATTTGTCCGTTTGGCCGTCGCCCCCCCCCCCCCCCTTTCTGTCTCCCACTCTTTTCTAATCGACGCACCGCTGTGTTCAGCACTCGGCCCGCCCAGCGCTGCAACTGAAGCTGAAGCTGAAGCCCAGGCAGACTCCCTCTTTCTCCGGCGGATTCTCCATGTATGGATGCGCTGAAGGAAATGATGCTGTAGGTTAACCAAAGACAGAGAGACGGACTAAACTACAGGCTGCCGAGGAGATTCAACGTCGGAGGATCGTGCGCCGCTTTGAATGGGCAGGGGATTCACCCTCTGTGGTTGTCGAGTCTGAGTTGCTGAGGTAAGTTACGGCTCCACCGACATGTTTTTCGTGGCAGAATAACGGTGTTAATGGATGTCACGCCTTGGTGTGGACAGTGTGTGTGTGTGTGTGTTTGTGATTTCGAGGCCTTTGTATACGCAAGAGACGCTGCGTCAGGGTGTTTAGTGTTTGATTTCGCTGCTGTCAACAATTGTCTTTCAAATGCTCAAATACATTTACAAAAATACCACTGGCAAATGCAGTCTATTGGATCCACATGAGCTCATAACAGTGCTAAATGTAATTTAGTCTGTAATAATATGATCTGACCTCCTCTCTGACGCAGTGCTCGATGATTTGGTGTCTGAGCTGTGAGTGTTTACGCGGCCTGTCTTTGAGGTGCGGCAGCCCGAGCAAGATGGAGGAGATAATATTTACATGGGTTATAAATATTCTCAAAGAGTCTCATTCTCAAATAATTCATATTTTTCTCACATTTATTGTGTAGGCTATAAAAAAAACACGACTGATTATAAAGATCTAAGCAGGATTTGGGTTTTTTCATCGACTGAGGCTGAGAAGATCGATGTGCGTTGCACTGTTATGAAGCAAATATACCTTTAAAAATCTCTAAATTAACAAAGAAAACAGATCAAAGCCACCTTTAAGGGATTCAAAGAAATAAAAACAGTAGTTAGATATTATTGTGAAAAAGCAGGGAAAGACACCACAGCCAATCCCAGACATCATGTGAGGAGATACAGTTTCATCACAAGGCCTGAGCCATGGTGGGGATGCTGCCCGGAGAATAAGCAGCCATTTTACTGGAGGATAGCAGGGATGCTGATGGTCTTCCTGCCAAATTATGGCCCTGCTATTTAGTCAGCGTGTTTTAGGAGCTGTGTGTTTCTATCTGAAGTCAAACTGACTGTAATTCAGGGTTGAAAATCGAGAATATGCCATGTGTTACTCTTAGCTGTTTCTGGCTAACAAAGCTTTATCATCAACATTTACTAATAAAAACAACAAGATATTGATAATTACTAATAATTCTATAGTTGTAGCTGTCAAACTATATTGTGTCACATAGAGGTGTAATTATATGGGCCTTTAAACTGCAGGTCATGTACGTCTGTTTTCCTATGACAATAACTTCATCTTCTACCTGTGCAGGTGCCAGGTGTGCATCTGTAGCCACACGGATCTCCAGCTCTTCCGCTCACTAACGCACTCACCTGAAACATGGCCGCGGCCTCGGTGAAGGTGGCGGTGAGGGTCCGACCCTTCAACTCCAGGGAGATTGGGAAGGACAGCAAGTGCATCATTCAGATGTCAGGAAACACCACGAGTGAGTATGAAGTCAGCTGGCAGTGAGACTTTCCAGAGGGAAATTAAACTTGACTTTATTTGAATGTTGTGTTAGATGATAAAAATGAAATAACAGGCGTCAATATTGTAATTGCATTGCTTTGAGAGATGGAAAATGTGCATTTGCTACTCCATGTTGACCTGCATTGTTTTAACTGTAATATCCTTTGCAAAAAGTAAAAGTGCACTTCAGTTGTCAGGAAGAAGTTTAATGTTTTATTCATTTTTATATTTCTCCCAATTTAGTTAAAGTACCATTTAGTCCTCCTTCTCCCCACTTTTCCTTGGGTGTTGTGGCTTTGCTGTGCAGGATGAATTATGTGCAGTTTCATACGCCCAGGCCGTCATCACTTTCATCTGTTGAGTGGGAAGAAGTTTTTCTGTGATCACCATAAATCAGTTTCAGATGTGGATATGAAATTACGTTACAATCAAGCCATTCATGGTCCAATATACAACATAGAGTTTGATGTGGACACGATACAAACTTTTCACTAAAGCAGGAGCCATCTTCTGCCCAGCAGTTAAACTTTAGAAAATTAACAATAGTTGCACAATAACAATATTATCCATTGGCAAAAAAAGATATTGTCCCAAGAATTTGTGGGGTTAACGTGGTACGTAACCACCAGCTTTAACTTGGATTGTTTAATTTGTATCAAAATGATTTATGAGATACTACCATCACCTAAAAGCTGGACACATAACATTTAAAAAGAAAATGCACATTTGAATGAATGCAACTGGAGATACAATGCCTTGTATTTAATGATTATGCAACGTTTCCTGCGTACTGTACATACAGTTTAAAATATACCAATGACATATTTATTAAAAAAAAACTATAATCTATACATCTTCCTTTTATTGTAGTCTTTGTATTTACCGTATCTGGAGCACTAAAATACTGCACACTTGCACCAACGTACACAGTTCATTCCCCATTGACTATATACATTGTAAACAGGCTCCATTTTTATGTTGTCAATTTTTAAATCTACAGTAAATAGGTTATAAATAGGTCGAGTTCAAATGCTGATAGCATCGACAAGTTCTTGAAAGATGCTTACTCAGGTGATTTTCCAGTCTGCTGACCTCAATCAAAACATGTCCTTATAAATAATTAAGATAGTTTGATACAGTGATTAGAAGGTTGTGATTGAGACAAAGTGTGTACCGTGTGAGACACAGAAATGTTTTGATGCCCTGCCGTTGTTTTGATCATATTTCGGTGACCTACATTGAGCCAAGTTTAGCATTTCCCCTCAGTTATTTGTCCCATAGGCAGCTCTGCCCTGCAGCAGCATTATAGTGGGCAGGGAGGCATGCAGCATCTTGGCAGTGAGAGAGGGACACAAAAGCTTCAGTCAGGCCTGAAGCCCGTCAGTGTGCGTAGGATGCAGCGACCGCCGCATCTCTCTTCTCTCATCATACGAGCTGCGGGCACCAAAAAGGCCTCGTTGTTCTGGTCGTGTTCAGACTGGGGGTCAGCTGATGCTTGTGTATGTGTGTGAGGGAGACAGAGGGGGTGTGTCAGCCTGTTGTGCCTGCCAGCGTTTTTAATGACCTCATTAAAGAACATTTAGACTTTCTTACTTCAACTCCTTAAATTCACTGGTTCTGGTTTCAAGTGCTTACAGCTCTCCGTCCTCTGATATTTTTCGGTCACATTGTGTTGCTTCAGGCTGGGTGCAAATTTCTGCAGGATGCTGCTGCTGCTGCTATAATTGAACTTGTCCACAGGGGGTGATACAGTGGATTCCATTTGCAGCCAGGGGAGCAGCTGCTCCTGCTCTGTTCTTGTTTCATACTAAACATACACGACACCCCTACTCTCTTTAAAAAGGTGTATTTAAAACTCCTTCTACCGACCCTAAATGTGAATCCTTTCTGATCCAGCGGGTTTTTGTTCTCTGTATTTGGTTAGAAGTGATATTATTTCAAAGAGAGTGCATTTTAACCTGTCAGGTGCTAAGTTTAGCTTTATTTACAGTATATGGTGATAAATTAGCTTTAATTACAATACCAGAAACTCTAAATCATACTGTAGAGGTGAAGATAACAACTGACAAATACATTACGCTTCTAGGTTGAACAGTGTGGGATTGGATTACTGGTTAGAATTAGCTTTGAAATAGGCACATATAGGAGCAGTAAATAATCAAAAAGACAAGACCAGACAAGACAGGATACTATTTGACTTCACTGACTATAAGGTGAAAAAAGAAAAAAAGCATTATTTGGGAGCATGTTATACATAACATATTTAATATAGTTATTCATAAAGAAGAAAACCAAAGGGAACCCACAGGCTAAATACACCATGAGTCTTGAACATACAAAGACAAAGTATACTGAGTGTTCTTGTTTTATTAGATTATAGAGGCTCTGAGCAAAAAGACAAAGGCTGAGCGAGAAAATGTTTTGCATTAAAAGATGTAGATTTACAATCAGTATGAACTTAAACGTTTTTACAGTTGTCATCCTGCAGCTTATGTAAAGTGAAAAGTGTATGTGAAAAGTCTGAATGATAGAATATGCAGGTTGTTAGAGTGACGCAGCGTTCGATGCCTCTAACTGATCTGTATCGGTGTCTTTTAGCGATTCTGAACCCCAAACAGCCGAAAGAAAACAAGAGCTTCAACTTTGACTTTTCTTACTGGTCACACACAACGGTGAGTTTTACAGCTTTCAGCAACTAAATACATCTACAGTCACACTAGTTAGATTAGAAAATTACTGATTTGCTCTGAAACGAATCACCAGTGACTAATTGATTTAACTTTTTTGCCTTCAGCACCTCATGTGTTTTTGATGTCTGTTAGAACATTAATGCAGTAAGTAATGATAATTATCTGTCTCTCTCGCATAATTTCCGCGCCGCTCTCATTATGTCTGCAGCCCGAGGACATCAACTATGCGTCCCAGATGCAGGTGTACAAGGACATCGGAGAGGAGATGCTGCTTCATGCTTTTGAAGGCTACAATGTGTGTATATTTGCATACGGCCAGACAGGAGCAGGGAAAAGCTACACCATGATGGGCCGACAAGAGAAAGACGAGCAGGGAATCATTCCTCTGGTAAATACAGAATATAGTCCTGACCGATAATGAAACACAACATCCTTTAAATTTTCTCACTGACACAGCAAATAGTTCATTTTTTAAGAATTCATGCACACAGATATTGGATCAAAATCTTCTTCTTCAGTTGTAAAGATGCAACTTTGACCACAAAATGATTTCTACCTCTTTGTTTTCTAGCTATGCGAGGATCTTTTCACCAAGATCAATGACAGTAATAGCGGCAACAGCAAGTCTTACTCTGTGGAGGTGAGTAATGAGCTGTTTCTCATATTTGTCAGGTGTTCCTTTGCAGAATAACTCTCAGTTTAGCTCAGTTTTGTAACCAACTTACATTTAATAAAAAGAAACTTAATCAATTAGTTTCTGCTGTTTAACTCTCTTAACTCCAAGCAGTTTCTGGGCTGCTTTTGCACCTGTCACATTTTTATTCACTGAGTTGATTTTTTTTTTTTACTGCACCAGCTAGTTGTGCACCTCTTTGGAAACAGCATGATCATGGCTAAAATTAGGAAGGAACTCAAAACGTACTTTTGTGCAGTGTAACACAGTTATAATGTCATGAATAAAATAATAAGAAAAAACATAAATTTAATTTCTTTGATGATTTATTTTACAGAAATTGAAAAAGATGGAGCCTATACACTGTATATATACGTTTTGGCAAGTACCCACAAGTGTTACCAAGACTGGCAAAAAAGAGTGTCGGGCTCCACATACCATACATATTCAAGTATTTACAATCTTACAACCTCTTAAACCTTGCTCTCTGCTCTCCATCCTCTACTCTTGGCTCTGGCTGGCAGTTCAGTTGAAGATTTGTTGAATTTTATCACGTGACTGTTGGGATCAGCAGAGTCATGAAACAAATTTGGTTCTGCACATAATATTGATAATTTGCCCAAAATTATCCATTTGCACAGATAATGTTGGGCAAATTTTTAAATGGCACGTACAATAAAGTGATTTGATGAAATATCACTTTTGTGATCTTAGATTTTGTTTTGTTTTTTCTGACAGAAGTGTTCAATGCACATGATTAGTTCAAGGACCCTTGGAAATTTTTTAATATTTTATTTTCACTTTTTCTGGCTGAAGAATGGTGTAATTGTGGCCATTAAAATAAAAAGGGGAAAAACAAGATAAATTAGATGAACTATCCTCCTCTACCATAAATCCTGTTGCAGAGGATTAGCTCATATTGTAATTGTGTTATTTTATCAGATAGTCAGAAACTAATCCATTCACTTTTAAACTTTTATAGCTCCAGAACCCACAGAGCATTTAAAATAGCAGATTAGTAACTCATAGATTTTGTTTTTCCAACTACCTATCCCCACAGGTGAGTTACATGGAGATCTACTGTGAGCGTGTGCGTGACCTGCTGAACCCCAAAAACAAAGGAAACCTGCGTGTCAGAGAGCACCCTCTGATGGGACCCTACGTTGAAGATCTCTCCAAACTAGCCGTCACCTCCTTCAACGACATTCAGGACCTGATGGATTCTGGAAACAAGGCCAGGTTAGAGAGCGACGAGGAGCTAATCAACTAGCAGCGATGGAAGGGAAAGATGAAGACATCAATTATTTGGCTGGGATTGATTCATTCATCAGTGGATGGATCGGATGATGGATGTTTGTAGCAGATAATAACTGATGGATAGAAATGTTTGAGTATGGATTTCTGCTTTTTTCAGGACTGTGGCTGCTACCAACATGAATGAGACCAGCAGCCGCTCCCACGCTGTCTTCAACATCATATTCACACAGAAAAAACATGACATGGATTCAGAAAACACATCAGAAAAGGTTTGGAAACAACCTGCTTTAAAAATCAATAAGGAGCGTTGCTCCCAGGCTGAAATGATTTTATGAGCTTTTATGAGCTAAGAGGAGGACATCTGCGCTGTCGTTATCTGATGAACGTGTTGCTGTTTTGACTCAGAACCGCACTTAACACTTTACTGCCAGCTCTTCTAGTGCGGTTCCGGTGAATTGTATTAGCTGTGTTGAATGTTTAATCTTCTACACAGAGAGTAATTGTTTTGAAAATGTTTTATATGATAACCACAGGTCAGTAAGATCAGTCTGGTGGACTTGGCTGGCAGTGAGAGAGCCGACTCAACCGGAGCGAAAGGAACCAGACTGAAGGTGAGTACAGTCTGCTGTTGCATCCGGGGGGGAGGATTTAATTTTGGATGTACTTCAAATTCTAAATGTACTCATGCATAGATGGACGAATACATCAAATGGCTGATTATGATTTTTTTTGTGGTTGCAGGAAGGAGCAAACATTAACAAATCTCTGACCACACTGGGGAAAGTTATTTCTGCTCTTGCTGAACAGGTATGATTTATACATTTTGCTGAGAATGTTCTGGAAATTATTTTGTGTTGTTTAAATATAAAACTATTTTCTCTTGCACCTTTTTAGGATTCAGCACCAAACAAGGTCTGTGTTATGAACTGCATATCACGATTTATTTTTATTCAGTGTTTTTTTCAGGGTGCATCACAAATAAATTGTGTTTTGTTTTTTTTAATGTTCAGAACAAGAAAAAGAAGAAGGTGGAGAGTTTTATTCCCTACAGAGATTCAGTTCTGACTTGGCTACTGAGGGAGAACTTGGGTATGCAAACACACTGAAAACAACTCCAGAATGAAATTTGTGTCTGTTCTGTGTCAATTAAAGCATCTTCTTTTTTTCTGTGTTTCAGGAGGAAACTCTCGCACAGCGATGGTGGCTGCCCTCAGCCCTGCAGATATTAACTACGATGAAACTCTCAGTACTCTCCGGTGAGATGTCATGAAATCTCTTATCTCTATTAAATCAGATGTTTTTCACTGGGAATGCATTTTAAAAATATGGTCAGACTTACCCCAGAGGGTCAACCTGGTAAATAGATGTACTGATAAGATGTTTGATTATTTTTCCTGCATGAATTTGCATACTAATGAGTAAAATTGGACTACATGTATCTTTGTGGTGTTACATCATTCGTGGACATTCAGTATGCTGATCTAGTTTAATGGCTTTCTGACCTTCGATGGCCTCCATCCCTTCAGGTATGCTGATCGTGCCAAACAGATCCGCTGCAACGCTGTGATCAACGAGGACCCCAACAACCGCCTGGTGCGTGAGCTGAAAGAGGAGGTGGCTCGTCTCAAAGACCTGCTGTACGCTCAGGGCCTGGGAGACATCATAGAGAGTGAGTGTCAAATGGGGAAACACAACTCATATATAGTGTACTTTAAGATGCACACACACATGCTCTGTCAGCAAGAGCTTTTGTGAAGGTGTTTCCTTTCTGTACATTGAACACGGTGGTTAAATTGGAACGTGGGTGTCTCTCACACACAGTCTCTTCTCTCCTCTGTCCTATCAGCGTATCGCTGCGCGGGTCCGGCCATCACTGGTTTGAAATGTGTGTATAACTAGCAAGCCTGCGCTTTGCAACTACTAGAAAGGAATCGCAAGCTGGCCCTTCCCTCTCCACCACACTAGAGACCAAACTAACAATCCCAAGAGACTATTTGTGAAGTCAGACAATTCATTGATTTGATCAAAAACATTATAAGCACACAATAATTAGAGCAACACAAACATTTTCCACAAGGTAAATCTTGTTGCTGTAATCCATTAATTTGTTTCTTAGGATTTCTGCAAAATGGCGTCCTCTTTTCTTTCCATTTGTTCAGATTTCCATGGCAACACATGTTTTCAGTATTTTTTTTTTTGGGGGGGGGGGGGGGTGGAGTGGGGGGAGAAATCTCTGAATACTTTTATCTACAATTTTCAATGGTCTGCAAAAGCTTTACACTGTGACCCCACAGTGACTCTTTGTTTCTGTCGTTCATTATATGTTGCAGATAAAAGGAAGGCAAAAAACAATGTGACCCAGGGTTGGCATACAGCATGCTGTTAATGCATTTATTTATTTTTTTTCAAGATTGTGACCATGGAATAAAGAACTTGCTGGAAGGACGCCATTTTAGATCACTGACTTTGCAATCTGGTTTCTGTGTATGGAGCTACTGTAATTAAAGCTACATGAGTCAGGTGCTTAGAGGCCTGCAATGCCAGGAGCTATTCCACCAAAGATTGTGCTCAACAGTTCAAAGACATTAGTATATGCTTCACAAAAAAAGAAACCACTCAGGCTGTTTGTGGTCACGATTCATTGTAGTGATGTATCTGTATTTATTTTTTTTAAACTTTCTCATAACCGTGCTTGCGAGCTTGTTTGAGCCTGGTAATGTATAGCTCAGTGTCAGAAAAAAAAGACATCTGATGGCTGTTTCACAAAACCTAGACAAGGGATTAAACCTGGCTGGAATAAGCTTTGGTTTGGTTTCACAAAAGCAGTGGCACATAAATTACCATGGAGATTTATTCTGTGCAGGTAGCCTCCTGCTGACCAGGCTAAGAGCCAGGCTTGATTAATCCTGGTGCCTTTCAATCAGCAGTCACTTTGATCAGAAACCAATTTCTTACAATTATTCCATGTTTTAATGTTAGTTGGCTATTTTGCTTTATTTATATGCTTTTAATGCAGAAAATATATTTATTAAGACTGCTGTTCAATAGAAGTTTGATGAAAATTGTGTTGCAGTTGTTGAGATGATTAGAAATGGCAGATAAAGTGATAAGGGCAATATGTAAAGTTTATGGAAACAAAGTTTCTCCCTTTACAATGGCATGCCCATTTTACATGACATCATTGATGATGAAGGCTCATACTGAGAAAAGGTTTTGGAACATTCAACAGGTCGGATAGGAAAGTATTTATCGTCAAACACTAGTGATTGTTTACATGTATATGCGTCAGTAAATCTGTAATCAACCACAAAGTCTTTTCTTAGACATCTGTGAATGCGCATTTATCTGGATCAATTACACCTGATTTGACCGAGCCAACCTGAGCTTGGCAGTTGTGAAACAGATTAAGCCACGATTCACTGACTAGACTAGATCCAGCCTAGCTTTCCTCTGTTGTCCTGGATTTCTGGATTCTGCTTTTGTGAAACAGTCTCCTGGTCTTGAGCCTTCAGTCTCTCTGACATTTTATGCTCTATCAGTTTGAGTTGCTCTTTTCTCACTGTCTGCAATCGCTATTGTAAGCAAAGGACCTCTGCTTCTTTGATCCATCATTTGAGCTTTCTCTTCTTTTTTTTTTGTACTCCTCCCCGTTGTTTCCCTATTTTCTCCTTTTTAATCCGTCTCCCTGCTTGTTCCCGATGTCTCTCCTTAATCACCGTGCGTCTGCTCCTACCTTCCGTCCGTCCTTCTGTCCATCCTTCCTTGCTCTCCTCCATACAACGCCTCTCTCTCTGGCAGACCTGTGCGATTACAAGAACTTTGTGAATAATCGCCAGGCTGTCAATCAAAGGGGTGATCTCTCCACAGTGACCAACGTCATGACGGGAATGAGCCCCTCCCCCTCACTCTCGGCCCTGTCCAGTCGCGCTGCCTCCATCAGCAACCTCCATGATCGCATTTTCAGCCCGGCCAGTGAGGAGACCATTGAAAGACTCAAGGTAGGAAAGATGAGGGGAGATGTCGAGATGGGAAATGTTCAGTGTTATGAACATGGAGGTTAGATGTGCACAAAAAGAAAGAAATAACATTAATGGGAATTGCAGAGAAAGCGCAAAAGTGTCAGGCAATTGATGTTTCAGTTTGGGCTCTGTAAATATCTTCGATAATTTCACCAACAGGAAACTGAGAAAATCATTGCAGAGCTCAATGAGACATGGGAAGAGAAGCTGCGTCGTACTGAGGCCATCCGTATGGAGAGGTTTGTCCAAGATGTTTATACTGCGTGTCATACTGGGGCTTTCCTTTGGATGGAAGACCTGTCCTTATCTCTCATTCACGATAGTTTATTATTTCAATTATTCTTAATCTTTTCCCTGAAATTTACAGTCAATTTACCCTTTCCACAACTGCCTGTCTTGTGTGATGGTCTGCCTACATTTAAACAATAAGCTTGTTTTTGATTGGATGTAAAGTTAAAGGATGTGTTGAACCGTGACATTTCCATATCGTTTTGAGAGTAGGAATACGCTATATTTTGGCAAACCCAGCATGCATTTAGGGATTGAAATGTCAGTTCCTCCATTAGCTGGTTGGTCCACCAGTTTGGTTCAAACTGTGGCTTTCATTTGTATTTGCTATAATGTTATTACAGTAGTTCTATTTGGAAATGACTAATAATTATTAGATTGTCTACTATAATCATACATTCAATGGATTTTTGTGTGGATACACCTGTGACTATTTATAGTAGCAGCAGTCCATGAAGGATTCATATAGTCCTCATGTCCATATGGGCAGAGCAGTGAGAGTTAAAAGTTTAACAGTGGTAGAGGCAGAATCATCAGCAAAATCCTCTCACTTAACATCTTCCAATCATTCCTGTTTTCTTATTGTTGTTTGTAAAATCCTACGTTATGACTCTGACTCTGCGACTGCTCCCTGCAGAGAGGCCCTGCTGGCCGAGATGGGTGTTGCCATGAGAGAAGATGGAGGCACTGTTGGCGTCTTCTCCCCTAAAAAGGTAAGATGCTTGTTCTAGTTGCACAGACTTCAAACATGTCAGACACCTCAAAAAAGGCACACAACAGTCACAGGAACTTTCCCAGCGCACACAGACACTATAACATATTTGTCCTTTCCCTTTTAGACCCCTCATCTGGTGAACCTTAATGAAGATCCGCTGATGTCCGAGTGTCTTCTGTATTACATCAAAGATGGCATCACCAAGTAAAGATTTATCTATTTTCAGTTTGAGAGTTAATCCATCCAAATACAATAGATGTGTTCTTTTAGGAATTTGTATAATTTTGATGATGTTATCTTCTTTCAGAGTTGGCCGTGAAAATGCTAAGACTCGCCAAGACATCGTTCTCAGCGGCCATTTTATCAAAGATGAACACTGCACGTTCAGCAGCACCACCGGCCCTCAGGGAGAAGGTAAAGGCTGCAGATCTCTGGAGATCAACATATAACAGTGTTAAATAAATGTTCCACTATATAAATACATACATTTTTAAATACTGTGTTGTAATGCTGTGATGGTTAAGAGACTTTTTCTGGAATAGGATGTGTCATCCTGGAGCCGTGTGAAGGATCAGAGACATATGTGAATGGGAAGAGAGTGACCGCTCCCATTGTTCTGCGGTCTGGTAAATTGAATTCATCTTATTATTTATATATATTTATATATATATATATATATATACATTAAATAGATGCTGTAAAACTAACCTACTATACCTATAAGAGAGAGAAATTAGTCTGAAAATGAAAACAGCCACCAAATTATTTTAGTTATTCATTTGCATTTTTAAGGCAACCGCATCATTATGGGAAAGAGCCACGTGTTTCGCTTCAACGACCCGGAGCAGGCTCGTATGGAGCGAGAGAGGACGCCGTGTGCTGAGACTCCAGTGGAGCCTGTCGACTGGGCCTTCGCTCAGCGAGAGCTGCTGGAGAAACAAGGCATCGACATGAAGCAGGAGATGGAGCAGAGGTGGGTGTGCAGGGATATTGATGAATGAAAAGTGACTATTTTGTTTTCAGGTTGTTAAGTTTTAAGATGTGTCGTACTTTGCACCCTGATTTTGGAGATTTGTCTCTAAGTATTAGAATTATTATCATCATTATTTGCACAGTTTGTTTATGTTAACTGACATTAAATCTTGCAGGCTTCAGGAGCTTGAGGATCAATACCGCAAAGAAAGGGAAGAAGCCAGTAATCTACTAGAACAGCAGAGGCTGGTGAGTTGAAGCTCTGCTTAATAACAGCAAATTAAAAGACAAATTATTCTGGTTATTGATATTCATAAATCATCTGAGGTATCTAAAAATGTATGTTCCTGTGGATCATGTTTTCTTTCAGGACTATGAGAGTAAACTGGAGGCCCTTCAAAAACAAGTGGACTCTCGGTACCTGGAGTCGCCTGAGGAAGAGGAAGAGCCTGAAGAGGAAGGTGATACTGCCACTTTTTACCGTTACAGACTTATAAAACAATAATTTTTGTATCAGGCCTTGATTTGGCAAAAATATAATCACATCTCAACTGTTTTGCTCCCCAGTGCCATGGACAAACTGTGAGACCGAGCTGGCGCTGTGGGCTTTCAGAAAGTGGCGTTTCTACCAGTTCACCTCCCTCAGGGATCTGCTCTGGGGCAACGCCATCTTCCTCAAAGAGGCTAACGCTATTAGTGTTGAGCTGAAGAAGAAGGTCAGCTTTACTTTTGTCATCTATTCGTTTAAGCTTTTTGTGTAGCTTCCTTATAATTGTTTTGTAAACCTAAAAAAGGAGTTTCTACAGCATCTAATTCGTTCTAGTCGTTAAATTGAAAGTCTTAATTTGTTGTCTTAAATCTGGCATTCTTGTCTTGATGTCATCCCTTCATAAAATCATCACGCTATTCCTGCACTCGTCAAGATAGATTTTTTTTAAAAGTCAGAATTCACAATGGCCAGCTGGCAGAGAAATCATACTCATGAAAGCAAACGCTTCATGCACCATATTACAGTGATGCTAAATTTTCTCTGACTTTACATTTTTTTGCATCGTCTTAATGTGGTGCTGGTGCTTGAAGTGTTTGCTTTCATGAGTATGACTGAATTTAATCCGATTTGTTGCAGTGTGACAAACGTTGTCTGGACGTCACAATAATTTAGTGCAGTGATTCCTTTATGTCTCACACTGTTTTTGATTTCAGCCATCCTCTTAAGTTGTACTGAGTGTTGTATTGTAATAAAAAGGACTATTATTGTCATGCTGAATATTTGCAGCCATGAAATATCTCTGATGTTTCATAGCAGCAGGTGTTGTTGTACCTGACTTTAATCTGTGGAACTTTGTGTACATTTTTCTTATGCCTACTTAATGATATCAAGTATGGGTTTACAGCGGCTGCTGTTGGAGTAATATTTTAATGCCATTGAAATATGACAGGTTTAATGCGGTAAAATACATACAAAAAAAACACTCGATTTGAATCTTGTGCCATCTTTACAGGTGCAGTTCCAGTTCGTCCTGCTGACAGACACTCTCTACTCTCCGCTGCCCCCTGACCTGCTGCCTCCCAGTGTGGCTAAAGAGAGAGAGAGACGACCTTTCCCTCAAACGATAGTGGCCGTCGAAGTACAAGATCAAAAGAACGGAGCCACACATTACTGGACTCTGGAAAAACTCAGGTACTAACTGAGAGTTTAGTGATTAAAATAGTGGTGGCTTGAAGCTAACGGTTCCACTTATTTATCTGTGAAATCCTGGAGTTTTAAGCGATTAGGTCCTCATCATCAAAGCTTATGAAAAATATTCATGGCCTCAAAAATATCATACATAGTAATAGATGCAAATCAAGAGCAGATTCCAGATGCTTTTTAAAAGAACAACCAAAATGCCCAAATTCAATTTGTCCAGTATGTTGTTCTTTCTAATCTTCTGGGATTTTAAAAGTACATTGAAATTCTTACTCAAACTACACATTACATATGTCTGTGTGATCTTGTCTGTCCCTCACACATTTATGAGGCACATCCCTGTACCGAGACTTTTACTATGATCATTTCATTTTTCGATCGTGACTTCACATTTTTATCTTGAGCTCTACATCCTGGTTTAATCCATGTGGCAGCACACACTGAATTGTTTTCTCCTGTTTATGCCTCCCCCTGCAGGCAGAGGCTGGACCTGATGAGAGAGATGTATGACCGAGCTGCAGAGCTGCCCAGCAGTGCTGTGGAGGACTGCGACCACGCCCTAACAGGAGGCGACCCCTTCTACGACCGCTTCCCCTGGTTCCGCCTGGTGGGCAGGTCGGTGAACGCCAACGGATTTAAATCATGCTCTTTCATTGTTGTTGGAACCAAAACCCCCTCATCAATCTTACTCTTCTCCTCAGGGCTTTTGTGTACCTGAGTAACCTGCTGTACCCGGTGCCCCTGGTGCATCGCGTGGCCATTGTCAGCGAGAAAGGAGAGGTTAAAGGGTTCCTCAGAGTGGCTGTGCAGGCCATATCAGGTACAAATAGAAATTCGGTTTTATCACGGTTAGATGCTGCTGAACATGTCACGATAGCTTTTCTTTAGAATTGTTTTGTACTTGGAAATGACTGTTTACATTTAGGTGTAACATCTTTTCTTCTGTTTCGTGTCCGTTTAGCTGATGAAGAGGCTCCTGATTACGGATCTGGTGTGAGGCAGTCGGGCACTGCCAAGATCTCCTTCGAGGACAAACAGTTTGAAAAGGTATTCAATCGGGTGTTTTCTGACTGAGTCAAAATCAAATGAAACTCAGATGTAGAGATTGTAAAATGAGAGTTGGAATTAATGTTTAATAGTGTAAATGAGGCAAAAGCTGAGTCTTGTTTCAGTTCCAGACTGAATCGTGTCCTGGTAGTATGTCACACTCCAACACCTCCCAGGAGGAGCTGCGAATTGTGGAGGGAGAAGGACAAAACGCAGAGATAGGAATCTCTGCAGATGAAGTCAACAACAACACCTGTGCAGGTGAGTAGAGATCTGTGCAGGGACTGCTTAAGATACAAGTCTGTAGATCATGGCTGCGTTGAAAATCTTTTTACCGGCCAGGAAAGATTTAAACACTGTATTGATGATAGTTCAACCTTTACAGAGCTTGAGCTCAGGATCTTAAACAAAAGTATTGAAGAAAAACCTCCATGCTAAATTCAGTGATACAACATTTATTTTCTTTATAGCATAGGATATATAAGGAGCTAATATTATTAACACACCTCAGTGTTTGTCCTTCTATAGACACCCACTTGTGGCTACGTTAAAATCACTAAGGAAAAATGAATATGAATCAAAGTTGAACTATCTGATATAATGAATTAGTTGAAATCAACATTTCTGGGTCTCTACATCTCTTCCTCTGTGCCACGAAGCCACGATGGAGGCTCCTCAAAGCCCACTGAAGAGTTTAGGTCTGGGTCTGGATCTTCCTCTGGACTTGTCTCCAGAGAAGGCTTTGTCCCACCTGAAGATCGGCAGCACGTTCACCTTCAGAGTCACCGTCTTACAGGCCTCCAGCATCTCCGCAGAGTACGCCGACATCTTCTGCCAGTTCAAGTGAGTTCAACAATGTGTTCGTTAAAGTCCTGTAAATAATATTGTCTGTTTGATGTGAATGTAGTTTAAGTGCCACACAGTTCTTATTGAATGTCTCTTGCAGTCTGTTTCTTCTGTGAACTGTCTAAGAAAAGAAATAACTGCAATAAAGATGATACTTTCTAGTATTAAATCATAGTATATTAATACACATTATTGTTGTAAAAGTCCACATTAAATTGGATCTAAAGTGAGTCCTGCTTTAGAGTTTAATCACCAAACTGCAGTCACAGATGCTGCACAAAACTACTACAAAAAATGAATTGACTGACTACATTTTCTGATTTTTCAATAATATGAATTAAAATATTAACTGGTTATATATGTTTGTTGTTTTAGCAGTTAACAGTTAATTAATCAGTACATGTGGTGATCAGTTTGATGTTTTTGATTTACATAATGTGCCTGAAGAACAAAAGGAGGCCAGTCGATGTAATGACTTGACTTTTTTCAGCTTCATCCACCGTCATGACGAAGCTTTCTCCACTGAGCCGCTAAAGAACACCGGCAGAGGACCTCCGCTGGGCTTCTACCATGTACAAAATGTAAGCAGAAAACAGAGTACTCAGTGCTACTGTTAACAAACATAACTAACTTTTATTGTAAGTCGCTTTGGATAAAAGCGTCAGCTAAATGAAATGTAATGTAATGTAATGTAAACTCCTACTGCTGCAGATTTCTTCTGGTCATTTGAGGACTTTTTCCTCAGTTATCTGTTTGTCATTAACAGGCTGAACAAACAACTGTCTGAGAGGTGTATTTGAATTTTACTTCCTCTCTCCTCTGTTAGATCACAGTGGAGGTGACCAAATCCTTCACGGAGTACATCAAGACTCAGCCCATTGTGTTCGAGGTGTTTGGACACTATCAGAAGCAGCCCTTCCCCCCACTCTGCAAAGATCTAATCAGGT
The DNA here is from genome assembly GCF_029030835.1 of Brachyistius frenatus. Lineage (NCBI taxonomy): Eukaryota > Metazoa > Chordata > Actinopteri > Embiotocidae > Brachyistius > Brachyistius frenatus. The sequence continues at coordinate 65,020 of NW_027211074.1, forward strand.
CAGGAAGAAATTGGACCTTTAATTTCCTCTATCTTTTTAATGATCATGACTTGATATATTTGGATGGGTTTACTTTTTGACAGTTTCATGTTTGGTTTCTTTCAGTCCGCTGAGACCCTCCAGAAGGCAGTTCCCCCGGGTAATGCCGTTATCCAAACCAGGTCAGCAATGAGTATAACAAACACAGTTAATTCATTCACGATATTAATATATTTTGGTATGTATAAAAATGTATTTACCCCACCATAATCTCTGTCAGCTTTTCAGCTCTTGTACATAGAATTTGTGCCCTGAATTTTTATTTATGATGTACTCTAAACTTAACAATCATTAATAATTCAATATGTGAAAAATAAGGAAGGAGGTTAAGAACTCACAGTGATGAACAGAACAAACTCCCCTCATTCATGTTAACCTGGCAGTCAATGGTCTATCAATTATTTACTTGATTAATTGATAAATCGTTTAGTCAACAAATGTGAAAATAGTGACAAATGTCTTTTGTAACAAACCAAATGAGAGTTTTATGATCAACAGTCAAAAAACAGTCAAAACAATCATATTAACTTCCTTTAGGACCTAATTATCAACACTACCATCCACTTATTTTAGTTTTTGCCTTGTCAAAGTTCAATTATTGAAGAGTTTGATATTCATTTCCCTTTATTTATTTCATTTCACTCTTCGCTCTTCCAGTGCCGGCCACCAAGCTCAGCACTCTGACTCGCTCCACCGCAGGACCTTGTCACGCCAAATACGACCTCATGGTCTTCTTTGAGATCTGCGAACTGGAAGCTAACGGAGAGTGAGTCCTATCTGGTTGTGTTGTCACTTAAATACCATAAAATCACACATAAAGAATAGTACAGTGAATACACACAGCTCTTTTACAAATCTGAGTGTTAAGATATAACGTATTGATTATTTCTCTGTCTGCAGCTACATCCCAGCAGTTGTCGACCACAGGGGTGGGATGCCCTGCCACGGCACATTCCTCTTACATCAGGTCTGACCACATTTCAACAAATTACCATCACGTTTTCATATTCTCTGACTCCACGGTGTTAAATATCATAAACTAATCTATGGCTGTATCAGTGACGTCTTAACCAGCAGAGTTAAACAAGCTCTATGAAATATATTCAGCTCCTCTGCCTTTGCATTGAATATATTTTTTATTACCGCTTTCATGACTCCGCAGGGCATTCAGAGAAGGATCACAGTTACCATTGCTCATGAAACAGGAAATGACATCGAGTGGAAAGAGGTGAAGGAGCTGGTTATTGGTGAGTAATACCTTTGGTTCGTTAGTTAGTCAGTTACATTTTAGTTTGAAAAATATGAAATCAAAAGCTGCTCCTTAAAAAGTGCCGATCTCATCATGACTTGTTTGTCTTAAGGTCGTATTCGAAACACACCAGAGGCTGATGAGACCATCATAGACCCCAACATCCTGTCCCTCAACATCTTGTCCTCTGGATACTTCTGGCCAAAACATGACGACAAGTATGAATTCTGGACTATTTTTTTTTAAAATTTATTGCACGTTGTTTTCTTTTACTGAACAAACCTGCACCCCACAGAAAGATCAGATGCTTTATATTATTTTTTAACATTGCTTCAATGCACCTTTTAAGATCCAGGGTTTAATGTCCCTTAAAAGCACTTTTCAGTTTGCATGGATCAGCTTTGTTTGCTCAGTTAAAACTTTTAACAGCTTCCGTTAAAAGTTTCTAATTCATCTCGTTTCTCCTTATTCTTTGTTAATGGCAGCGTCTCCTTGGGAGTTGACCATAGGTATAATGACAATCATTTTTTTTTTTAATCTTTTTAATTACTGAAGAACATAATGTTCATTTACTTGCAGGCATTTAATGAGATGACAAATTCTTTTTTTTTTCCATACCAGTACAAACTGATGATAGATTTGATTTTTCTCACTGTAGAACCTTTTACCGATTTGAAGCTGCGTGGGACAGCTCCATGCACAACTCTCTGCTTCTGAACAGAGTCACTCCCTACGCAGAGAAGATCTACATCACCCTCTCGGCTTATCTAGAGGTAATGGAAAATGATGCATTCAGGGAAGAATGAGAAGAACAAGAAAAACAGGCTATTCTAACGCCTGTTGAACAAAGGTTTCCAACCTCACACCACATAAACAGATTGAAAGAACTACTTCTGTTGTGTCACACAGTTGTAGCAGTACGTTACCAAGTGAAACAAGGGTTTTAGTTTTACTGATGTTTTGTTCTGATGTTCTGCAACCTCCGCTGGTTTGGAAATGCCACTGAAGTGCAGAAAAGGTCTGTCAGAAGAACGGTAACCACAGCCAGCAAGCTGCTAGAAATCTCATTAATAAGTAAGGAATGTATCTAGAGAGACAGATTAATAATGCAAAGAGGACAAGAGGCCCCTCCCTCACCTCCAAAAACGGATCCAAATGTTCATTTTTGGTCCCACAAGCAATTAAGTTTTTAAACACAAACTTAACATAAATTAAGCAAGATGTTCAGCTGGTCTGGTCATACATGTTTGGTGCAAGGTATGCCTGCTGGTATGTCTACTGCTGACTACATGGGTATGTGGATGAGGATTATGAGTATCATGTTGTTATAAAATGCTTATGTGATTATGCCAGGGACAAATAAAGTGTCTATCTATTTCTGATGTGGCTGCCAGCGATGGTGCATTTGCAGCCATTTCTGTAGTTCTTTTATCAGGTGGTAGGTATGATAAGTATCAGAAGTTCCAACAACTCTGACTGGGAATTAAAAGTCAGAGGCTGATGATAGTTTTCCCACTTAACTGCTTTTAATTGCTGATTAACTGAGATGATGTGAACCTTGCAGAATATCAGTGACACTGATTTCATTATATTTGTTATTCACAGAATTCTACCAAACATTCGATCATTGCATTGAATAACAATTTTTTCTTCACACTCATAGGAATGTTTTCATAATCTGTTATAATTTCACTAGATGGAGAACTGCACTCAGCCGACGGTTATCACCAAAGATTTCTGCATGGTGTTTTACTCCCGTGACACAAAGCTGCCGGCGTCCCGCTCCATCAGAAATCTCTTCAGCACCGGCTGCCTGCGGCCCTCCGAGAGGTACAGAGATAGGGATTCATGCAGTCTGAATTGTTGTATGATTCTCAACAATATCTTATAATATCAAAATCTTCTTAAATCTTAATTTGTAGTTTAATTTTCAAAATGTTGTCCTTCTCCTTCACAGTAACCGCGTCACAGGAGTCTATGAAGTCACTCTATGTCATGTGGCTGACAATGGAAGTCCAGGTGACGCAGATTTACAAAAAACAAGACAATCACCCCTGATTTCTTTAACTAGCGTTTATTTTTTTTACGTATTAAAAGTCTTGACAATATTATTCCATTTTATCAGGCATGCAGCGTCGCCGCAGGCGCGTTTTGGACACCTCGGTGGCGTACGTCCGAGGAGAGGAGAACCTGGCTGGATGGAGGCCTCGCAGTGACAGCCTCATCCTCGACCACCAGTGGGAGCTGGAGAAACTCAGTTTACTGCAGGAGGTCAGTTTACTGGACTGAGGATGTCGATAAAAAAGTGGAAAGATGACGACAATGAATAGAGATCATAGTTATGTAAATTTTGTGACTTTAAGCATCGTAAATTAATTTCAGTTCGATTCATGTTTTTCTGAGGACAGTGACAAAATGACACGACGACATAGTGACTTTCATTTCTCTCCAATCATGTGAATGTTTATTCAAATCAGGAATGCATTTCCACTGAGGAGGGTGGAGGAGCATCACCTTCACTTTTCAAATGTTGATTTTGTCTCCTCACTTAGATTTTTCAGGTTGCTGTTTGAGAATAGAGTTGATAAAAATGATGATTCGCCTTCAATTATTTCTGTACAGTCAGAGCAATCAACTTAATGAGCAGCAGTGAGAGGTGCACATCTTTAGGGGCATATTTTCCCCTGGGAATTGCCTCACTACAGACAAATTGCACTAACTTACTTCTGGAGATTGATGGGAAAACACAGAATTAAGCCCGTTAATCACAAAATTGAGAAAAAGATTTACCTACGAAATGTTGATACAGAAAGTTTCTCTATATTACGAGTGTACATTGAGCTGTATTTTGTGTAGTTTTTCTACTTGAAATGACACCTTTACCAAATATATGTTTTTGGAGCTTTCCCATTGAGACCACAACCCGTCAAGTGAAATTTTCTGCCGTTTTTTTAAGGTGGAGAAGACCAGGCACTACCTGCTGCTGAGGGAGAAGCTGGAGGCAACTCTGCAGGCCGGACAGGATGCGCTCTACAAAAGCAGCGACATCAGCGACTTTGCAAAGAGTCCTGTGTTCAGCCACAGTCCTGGCAGCAGTCCTGCCCTCGACAGCTCCAACCAGAGGCAGAGGGAGCTGGCTGCTAAGGTGACTCCACAACTTCCTTTTCTCCGGTTTACTTCTTCCATGTTTTAGTAGTTTTAATCAGACAGAGGATCATCTAAAAAAACAAACAACAACCTTGTGGTGTTTTTCACTTTCTTCTTTGCAGTGTCTGCGTCTGCTGATGCACACCTTCAACAGGGAGTACAGCCAGGTGAGCAGCAGTGCCAGTGAGAGCAAGGTGAGCCCCAGCCTAGGCCCTCTAACCCGGCCCGTTAATCCTTCTGAACCTAATGTTTACAGCTGTACCTTAACAAAATTATTTAAGCCCCCCAGTCTTCCTCTTCAGTCACTCTCTGCTCATGCATCCATTCATCATTCTTTTAGTTTTTCAGTAGAAATTCTGCTCTTTTTTTTTAACCCAGAAAATGTCATATTAACTAAGTTCTAACCTTATTTTCAGTCTTATAACCACCCTGCAAGACCTGGGTTAAATATTATTTATTTGTTTGTTTGAACTAGCTGGATGAAACATGCCAATCAATGCTATATTTTTTTTTCAAAATAGCATTGACTCTATTGATTAATTCTGTATTACAAAACCCATGTTTTCACAAGTTATACCTTAGAATCCCTTAGTGTCCCTTTCCTTCTTTCCCCGACCTCATCCCTCACTGTCCCTCTTTTTCAGAGACTGCGAAGCTTCCACTAACATAATAACACTCCTGCATGACCTCTTAAACATATTAACCAGCGAGGGGCTCTTAGACATATTGAGGATTTACATTTCTGTGGTGGTTTTACAATACACTGCTAGAAAATGACAAACTTTCTAATTGGGTTGTTTTCTGAATGCATGTCTGTGTCGTCCGTGCTTAATTGTTTGCCGGTATGTTTTGTCTGTATCTGTTTTTGTCCCTCTTGTCTTGTGTTATTCTTGTTTCGGTGTGTGTGTGCGGGTGTGTTTTTAGCTTTCTGAGATGTCCGCATCGCTAATGAGAGAGTCATCCTCATCTGGACTGAGCACACTCACTCCCTCCTCTACCTGCCCCTCATTGGTCGAGGGACATTATGACATCAGGTAACGAAATGGATCCTTTTAATCTTTAAAGCATCATTTTAATATAGCTTTTCCAAGACTTAAGAAGTGCTTTTGTGCAATTTGGGTCTGATATTTTATGAGCAGTATGTCAGATTTTCAATATAAATTAACATCAACTGTCATCAAGTACTTATAGTAATAGATCTTAAACTTCACATTTTCTCCAGAAAAACTGCAGTTGTTGCTTCTGAAAGTGTAAAATTTGTTCTTTTCTTTAGCGGAAGATTTTTATTCGAAACAATCACACCCTAATGCTTAGAAATGCCCGTGTTAAAGCTTGTCATAAATTTGGTATCGGCTTAATCATGTCAAATGGTATCATACAAGAGGTGTTATTACATTTCATTTTACCTTTCAGCATTAAAAAAAGACAAAGTCTGAAAATGATGACTTGATAGCATTTAACAGAAAACACAAGCAATACATAGAGAGGTGCTAAGATGAGAGATTTGTTGTTGAAAGGATGTGTGTATAATTATCACAAATGTGATTTTAAAGAAGAACATAATCTGTATTTAATGTTTCTGATGGAACATATGATTTTTATTCCTATTATTCCTATTATTAGTGCATTTACAGGACTTGAGAGGTTTTGTATCATTATCTTAATTGTGTCTTACTTGTTATGCCTCATTCACACAATAGTGGTTAGTTGAACCGTGTTCCTTCTTGTGGACACATTGTGGACGTGTTGTTTTATGTTGTGTAGACACACTGATCCCAGTTCAGGAGCGTCCACACCAGATCTGGACCCGTACAGCCCAGTGGACAGAAAGAAAGCGTTCAGAGGATGCACCTTTGTTCCTGACATACAAGAGATCCGTGTCAGGTCAGATCACACGCAATACTTGATTTAGACTCACTGTGAAAAGTATTTGAATTTATTTGTAAACTGCAAAATCTGCAGTTTTTTATTTGTAGAACAAACATAATTTTAGGTCTTTATATTTTGAAATGTGTAAATCCTTTTCAGGAGGCATTTGTCATTTCTGGCAGATCACCCAAACACACGTCACTAGTGATCTGCAGCCCAAGAATTTTGCTTCATGATCCTCCAAATAATTTCCCAAAATATTTAACTCTTTGGACAGGCTGTTCATTTTGTCTTAACATATGTTTTTTCCTTCATCCTCTGTAGTCCCATTGTGTCAAAGAAGGGCTACCTGCACTTTCTGGAGCCCCACACCAACGGCTGGGTGAAGCGTTACGTGGTGGTGCGCAGGCCCTACGTCTACCTGTACCGCAGCGAGAGGGACAGCGTGGAGAGAGCCGTCATCAACCTGTCGTCTGCAAAGGTGGAATACAGTGAAGACAAGCAGACATTACTGCGGGTATGATCAAACCTCAGTTCAACAGTGAAACAGAATACACATACATTAAAGCTCGTCAAGTTAAGTAACCTCAGCATATTTCATTTCTTCAGACTCCCAACACGTTTGCTGTGTGCACTGAGCATCGTGGGATACTGCTGCAGGCCACCAATGACAAAGAGATGCATGACTGGCTGTATGCTTTTAATCCTCTGTTAGCCGGCACCATCAGGTGAGTGATGGAGGAACTGTAAAGGGAAAATACACCTTAAAACAACCGAACAGTTTTCTAAAGTTTCCTTAAAAGAATCTGACATGTTTTGTAAATGACAGTGGGAAGACAGTGGTTCCCAACCTTTGGCTTTTAGCCCTTCTAAATAAAGTAGCGTATACCTATGACCATCACGTCATCAATATTATAACCATAGTGAGGACAGGAGCTGTGAGCAGTTCGGACAAACTATTTTTTGCATTATTATTAGGTTATTAATTTTATCTTGGCTAAGTGAAATTATCCAGTAATTTACGAGAACAGAATCAAAATATAAAAATAAACATTATCTTGAGAAACAGCGGTACCTAGTGACCCCTCACATTTTTCTTGGGATCCTTTGAGGGGTCTTAACCCCCACATTGGGAACCGCTGACCAAGGGAGGCATTTTGTTGGCGCACAGCAGATCAGCTGAGTATCCAAAATCGTAAACAAGCTTGCCAATCATCCAATACGGGAAATTTAAAAAAACAAAGTGTTAATATATACAGTTGATTTTAAATTTGCTTTCCAAATGTGAACAACCTAGTATTTCCTTACTTCTCCATTTCACAAATTTCTTGATCTCCTCCCCTCAGGTCGAAGCTCTCCAGGAGAAAGTCGATCCACTCGGTTCCTTCTGCTCAGAGGATGTGAGAGGTGAACCAGCCTGGTGGAAAACAACCAACCAACCAACCAACCAACCAACCAACCAACCAACCAACCAACCAAAAAAAACAATACAATCTGAATGCTCAGCTCAACATCCTGCTCTAATGAACAAAGACCATGTAACAAACTCATCCATAGAACCATTTAGATATCCTTCTACGTGATGACCACCCCACTCCCAAAAATCTCTCTATCGCTAATTTCAAAACCCAATAAGACCATCTATTGTCGTTTTTTGCAATCATCACCTCAAACCCTGCATGGTGTGCTCCCCTCTGACCATTAAAATAATTCATAAGAACAACTAGTCACCCAAACCTGTTAAATAACTCACCTCTGTTGGGCACTGGGACTAGCTCTGATTACTTTTCATGTACTTGTAGAAATCTTGTCATCAGTGAGGCCACTAGTTCCCTGTAAAAAGATAGTATGTGGCCGGTCCCTCCCTCACCTACCATGACTGAAAGTATGTCCCAGTTGTAAACCAAACATTAACCATCTACCATTAACAGCATCAAGTAAAGGGGAAAAAGAAAACATGAGAGTGGATGTGTCTCCGTGTAGAAGTGTGTTAAATCCATAGATGAAAGCTCCACCATACGTACACTGTACATTACCTCAGTTTGGATCGGCTTGGTGCTCTACAGCATAGAGTATTTGTTTCACTGAAGAGGTTTCAGATAGCAAAGAGCTAATTTGCTGTTGCTCCATCATTTTAACACTGAAGTAGCATAAGGAGGGACTCGTTAGGACAAAAGGGTAAGCTGTTGTTCCTGTGTCATTATTTTTTAACTGGTTCCACAAAAACTGAAGGCACTAACTCATGTCCTTGCCTTGTTCTTGGTATGTGCTTTTTTTTTTTTTCTCAACATAATCCCTTATAGGTATAACCACTAAGGAAAATGTTGTTTATTGTTGCTATTGTAAGTTCTCTGCACTGTTGTTTATCTGTGACAGGACCACTTACAGTTTTGTTGCATGGCACTTTATTATTATTGAGTTAATGTCTCACATCATTTACTCAGTTTATTTTAACCAAAGCGTTGTTTTCTTGTTTTAAATGTTTCAATCACGGTGCACTGTGCAGTTGTGTTAGCAGACAGGTTTTGCGTATTATTGGGATTTAAACATTTTGGGGAATTTGCTTTGTCTCCTTCTTGCTGAGAGTTAGATGAGAAGAAGGATTTCACTCTCATGGCTGTATGGTAAATATGAAGGTGAAGCCAGGAGATGATTAGCTTATCTTATCACAAAGATGGGAAACAGAGAGAAAACTTAAAAAAAAAAAAAATAGTCCTTGCACCACTTCTAAAGCTCACTAAATTACAAACAGTATCTTGTTTGTTTGATATATAAATTAAATTAAATGAGAAGTTGTGATTTGCAGGACTATGTCTTGGTCAGACACAGACTCCCAGCATAATAACGATACAAACAAGATGCAGGATAACGTGAACTGGTTAGCTTTAGGGGAGCTGGTTGGTGGACTTTTGTTACCTTGCAATGTCCCCGTTTCCTTGTCTTTAAGTTAATCATCTCCCGACCAGCTCCAGCTCCATATTTAAGGGATTGATATGAAAGGGGTATCTGTCTCATATGAATCTCTGTTTATACACTTGGATTAATCCAAACACTAATGTGTACAGAGTTTCCCTCCCTCACAGAACTTTGGTTATATACATAACCTTTACATCTCTTCTAACTCTTGGCAAAATCAAAGAAGCAAGTTTCCCAAAGATTTTACACTATTCTTTTAAACAAAAGAAATCATATCTACATTGACTTATTATATTTGATATGTCAAATTGGGAGGACAACTGTACTGTGTGTGGTTCACAATTTTTTTTTTAAAATCAAACAAGCACTTATTCTGTCTGTTATGGGCCAGCAGAGTTGCTACATTAAATAGCTTCACTAGTTAAGACTCCTCTTGTAGCTTAGAAAGGACAAAGTTGTAATTGACCATGGACCTGTAACCTGTTGAGGGCAGTTGCTTTGAGTGGACAAGAGTGTTGTCCATGCACCAGATAGTGCCTCCCTTTCTTCACCTCTTTTTCTTCTCTCCCCTCTTCGTCATTGTCTTCAGCATTAGTGCTTCAGTTAGTTACATGTGTCCACGATTAAGCTTTTATGTAGAGTAACAGTAGATGCTCTTGATATTTTTTTATTTTCTTCATCTATGTCAATGTTTTGGAGAGTGAATATTATCAATGATCCTCTATACTATGTTGGTATAGCCTGTAACAGTACAGTACGGCGTATATCTCATTACCATGGACTGTAAATGTTGCCTTTAAAAGCAATCTCCCTCTCTGCTTTTGTACTGTAGCTGCTAGATATTTGACAGCCTGATGCTTGTGTCAGAAACCGGTATAGTATGACTAGTTGTTGTCGTTATGGCGTTCACCTCCAGGGATGGTTTCGAGTTGCTTTTGTCTGTCTTCATTGAACCAAGATGGCCCCAAATATTGCTTCAAAATCAATTTAAGGTGAAATTAAATGACTTTTTTTTTTTTTTTTTTTTTTTTTACTTTATCATGTTAAAATTACAATATAAGGTCATATATTTATTAAGGTAGACTTTGTTATGCATTTTCAAGAGAAAAAACTGTTCATTTTATCCTAAAGGCCTGGTCAATCAACCAGTCTGCCTTTCCCATTTTCCTCTTGTTTTCTTTGTGACTGGTTATGATCAGTGTTTTTGAGGAGGCAAACCTGACTCAAAGTCAGAAAACAGAAAGGATTTAGGACTCTGTGCCACAGGCCAGCCAACCTGTTGAGCAATGCAGCCTAATGCTGTGAAGGTATGTGGGAAATCTGATTCTGACCAGTCATATTTAACTTTTTACAACAAATCTGTAGATTCTGTGGCTATTTTTTTTTTAATCTTTAAATAACATCCTGTCAGGTCATTTATTTCTGAATGTTTTGGGTCTTCTTGATATAATCAACTTTGATTTGTAAAATGCTTATATATATATTCTGTGTGTTGTCTGCTGGTACAGAAGACAAATGGAAAGTTTTATTTATAAAGTTCTGAAGCATAAATTATGTTCTAAAAATCTATTGCACTTATGCACAAAGCATCTTTATTTAATATGATTTTGTATCATGATGTTTTTTATAATATATGTAAAAGACTGCTCTGTTTTACAAAAAAAATATTATGGCCCTGTCTTGAAAGGAGAAGAAGATTAGAGTCTGTGCGATTTTTGCTTAAGCAGTCAAAACAACACAACAACACCAAACTGCATTGACTTTTTACATTACAACCGGCAGATGACTTGCAATGCTTCCAGCCCTAATAGCTCAAGGGTATCATGTTAAAAAACACTTTGTGAGATAGTTTCAGTGTGCTGGCCGGTAATTGTCGAAAGGTACATGAGTTGATTATTTTATATTTGGCTGCTTTTTAACTGTCATAGCTCTGGATCGAAGCATGCAGGTCCACTTATCTTCTGCTGTTCCCTGTCCCCTTCTCCTGCCTTACCGCTTGCTAATGACAACAGCTTTCCACCCCGAAGTGCTGCTTGTAAAGTATTGTCATTCATGATCCTTGTTATGATTAACTGGAAACCTTCCTCTTGGCTCTGTCTTGTATATAAATGGAGATTTCTGTGTTGGGTCTCATCACACAGATGATATTAACTCTCTTTTCCTCTGTATACCATGATGAATAAGAATAACTGACCTGCTGCTTTGCCAAGTGTCAACGGAGAGTGAAGAGTGCTGATCGGGGATCGGTTTTGTGCATCTCATCTCGGTGTGGGTGAGGTGGTCCTCGTTGTCGATGTTCCCTGGTCTGTACTCTTGCTCAGAGGTGCTTGGCAGAAGCAGAAACAGGTTTCAGCCTGTGATAAGGTCTTAATCTCAGTGCTCACGTTTATCTTTTGAGTGTTCTGGAGTTCTTTCTCATGTCTGTGGACATAACAAAAGTTGTCAAGAAAAAAATAAGTCAAATAAATAAATGAGTGTTGAAACTTATGCAACATCTGAATGTGATGTGTTTGATTGTTGCCGTTATCAGTTTTTCATTGTTCACATTAATCACAGTAGATGGTGTTTAAAACTTTGTTGTATATGATTTCAATCAGAATGTGTGTGTGGAGTTCCTCAGGGTTAGATTTCTGGTCCCCTGCTGTTAACTCTACAAAGTCTCACTGGGATGCACCATCCAGGTAAAATGGTCATAGTTATGCTTATAAAACATCATTATGAATATAATATCCCTGAAATCCCAATACCTTTTAAGTTACTGATTAATTAAATAATTGTCTTACATTTTTCTGCAAGTTTATAACAACAAAATTTAGATTGCTGTTATTGTGTCTAAGCCTCAGAGGCAGACATTATTTTCATTTTGCAATTAAAAACAGATGAAAAATTATGATGAAAAGGAATAGTATCAACTTTTCTGAGACTTCATGTCGCACATATGACTTGTCCTAGAGTATATCCTGAAATAGGTCTATACAAACTGATAAAAACTACTGTCCCTCGTTCATTTTAAACTTCTAAATATTACTTATACTGTTCTGGAAAGCATAGATCAGTCCATTTTTGTCAGTTGTCTGATATATTACTGTCATATTAAAGCCATTTATTCATCAAATAACAGATTCTAAAAAGTGGGATGTATTTTGTTAATGTCCAGCAGTCTGGTTCAAATAATGTATGTGGCTGTCACTTTTTTTTCACTGCAGCATGAGTAGTAAAAAGCAGAGGAGGGCAAACCAGGTGAAGCGTTTACCTTCAGTTGATCGGTTACTTCTCTGCAGCCCTTAATGTTCCCCAAATGGCTGTTCTTGCTCTGTCCGGTCTCTGCCGGATAAACGTATGAAAACAAGTCTTATAAAACACGACCGAAACAACACAGTTGTTTTTTCTGCTGACAGAACAACCTTATATGGATAACATGTATCATAATGTTCTTCTAATGTCTGTTGTGTAACAGTTTGTACTTCGCTCAGGGTGACCACATGTGCGAGCCTGTGTGAGGCTGTGCAGCCTTCCATTATTGATTATGTACTCACCATGTGCTCCATTGCAGCAGAGCCAGTCAGACTAATCCCCTAATAACAGAGGCAGGAATACGTTGACACAAAGGCCCAGGACTGAGTGAGAGGCTGCTGCCTCTCAGCTGGCCACTGAACAAAACGTTTGGTAACTGGTACTTTTTAGTACTGTACGTCTTTTCAATGTAATGAGGGTTAAATGTTCAAACATGTGTTATTTTTCTCTTTACATAACTACCTTTATGTGCTCTCACCATGCATGTAGTGTAGATGCACAGCTTTGCCTTGAGCTCAACACACTTAAAACTAGAAGGGCACTCAGAGAGCACAGACCTCTGTCAAGGCCAATAGTCCACTCTTCTATACAAATCAGCTACTACATCCACTATATACAATATGTCTGGATAGTTTTTTCAAAACTATTAAATTGGTGTTAAAATACTGTTTTTGATGGTGTCAAGCTGAAGCCTCACATCTAATCTCAGCTGTTGCACCTGAGTAAATGTGTAACCCAGATGATTACTGGTACCTGTAAATGTGGACTGAGATATGTAGTCAGTGTTTTTCTAGAATGGCCTATGTTTTGTCACGATTGAACTTTACTGACATCTACTGGATTTTAAGATGATTGACATTTAGCAGGCTGGATGCCCCTTGCAATGTTAATGAAAGCAAAAACTAATTTGTGCATCCACCCTGTGATTCCGATCCAAACCAAAGTTCTTCCTTGGCCCGTGCTACACCATACTACCAATGTTCATGAAATAGCGTGCGGGTAGTTTTTGCCGTAACCACGCTGACAAACAAAGAAGCAGTGAAAAAAAAAACCAAAAAAAAACTCCATGGTGGAGGTAATAAAAAAAAAATATGCCCACATATCTGAGAAAATGGCGGCCGTATCAATGTCAGTTAAACTGCCAAAGAGCCTTGCCAACAGGGGTTACTATCGTGACAGAAACCACTAGTTAATGTCAAACTAATTAATGTAAATAATGATAATAATAGAAAACTCTCTGCTGCCCCAAAGACAAATCTTGGTCTTAGGAGAGGCAAAGAAATTACACATGCTTCAAGTAGTGTTCAAGCTGTCATGTATGTTATTTAACTGTCATCTTCTGCCTTTCACACACATTTGAGCAGAGCAGGTGTGGTCAGCTGTCTACAGTAGACTGTCTCCTGCATACATTCACAGTGATATTGTTCTATACTTCCAGATCCAGGTCACCCTATCCCACCTCTTCAATTATGCACACTAAGAAGGACCCCCATCTGAGGTTTGGGTCCAGGTGATGCTGCTCCTTGGTCTTACTGTTTATTAGCTGCTACTGGGTGAAGGGCTCACATTGGCCTCTGGATTTTTTTTGCCTTATTATTCAATCTTTTCTATTATTACTTTCCTTTTCTCTCTGTTACTATTATTATTATTATTATTATTATTATTATTATTTTTCAACCTGCCAGCATTCATCTGTCCTCTGTCACATTGTTGGTGATTCCAACAATTCCAGGACTATATTTGTAAGTATTACACACATTTTGATTAACATGAATGGAAGAAAAACCTCTAGTATTGAAAATTAGAGAATTAGGTATTTTGAACGAGGAACATGTATTTGCTAAAAGTGATATAATGTCATATGAAAAGAGAACCTTTTGAATATCTTTTGAGCTGTATGTAAAGTTAAGCTTTTTTTCTACTACTTTTTTAAATAATACAAAAAATATGTAATTATGTGAGGAGTGTATTTTTTCAAAAAGGGGATTCTATTTATTTATTTTTTTAAAGAGTGCCCTGACAAAGATGTGGAGCAATAATAAGTTACAAACAGCTGTAAGTATGTTGCACCCAATGTTTATTTAGGAGGAACAAAAACATGTGGTCTGTAAATACAACATATAAGTGTTATTTCATTAGTTAGTTATTATATAATAGCACTACTAATAACATTAAGCTTTTCAAAGTTCTAGAGCAGTATTTTGAGCAGAAAGCTTTTCCAGTTACCTCTGAAAAGGCATGTGATTCTTGCACTGTGATATGCTTGTAATTGTGAAGAGCCTTGTAATTGTCTGTGTAGTATTTGGGCTGCTGAATGCCATGAGGCTTGTGAAAGAAATCCTGTGAATCAGGAAGGATACCTGAAGCAGGATATCATGTCTCTCCAAACTCTAACACGCTTTCTCCTGCGCTGTGTGTGGGCTACACTACAGTCACTGACCAGGTTCCAGTTTCACCACTTATTGTTTTAGTACAAGTACTGCGAGCTGTGGACCGTGTCTTTACATTAACTTTGTGTGTTTGTTTGTGCCATTAGGGGGTCTCAGTCTTTCAGCAGATTACTTTGGAGCCTTTCAGAGCTGTGTGATCTGCGTCACATTACTCCACCAGTGGGATCCTCGTGTTTTATGTGTTTTATTTCTTGGAATTTTCAGAAAGAGGAGCTCCTGCAGCTTTGAAACAACAAGTGTGGATGAGCAGAATTAACATGGAGAACAATAAGGTGACCAGTCATCAGTATAGGGACTGAAACAAAAGCTTTACCTCAGAGCAATGATTCTCAAACATGTAGAAGAAAATAAATACCTTTTCAGAGCAGACACATTTGCTCGTCAAATACGTACCCAATGAAGTCAGTAATTACTGCAGTCTCTTATAATAATTTGCTAAAAAGGAAGCCATATTGTTTCCCTGCTGATCAAATTGTCTGCATTGAAAAAAATTGAATGCTAAAAGTTGATGTCATCAGTTTGAGAACCAAAGCCTTAAAGTAATTCACTAAAATGAAGTTTTCTATTTTGGAGATCTGTCCCTCAAAGCTTTGCACTTCCCTGCTCTGTGTGTGTCCCCAGCAGCCAGTAAAAGAGGTGCTGCCCCTGCCTCGCCACCCCACCCCACTTGCTGTGACCTCCTCCCCTGTGACCCCTGCTGGCACTTCAAAAAAACTCACCACAGGCTCCATCCAGCATGTGCAGGTGGCCTCCTCAGGTGATCACCATAGAGACCCCATAATTACATTTCATTGTGTTACAATATTTTCAGGAGTGTGGATGCAGTCATTATGTTGGTAAAGAACTGCTGTCATCCATGTTGCTGTTTATTTTTTGCTTATTATATGACTACAACCATGTTGGCTGCACTAGCTGTCTGCCTTTTGGAAAATAACTATATTAAACCAAATCAATGTAACTGAAAGTGAACCAACACGAACCACAATATTTCGTACACACATACTGTTTCAGTCAACAGAAAGATATAAAAATGTATTTTGGGGTTGAATGTTTGACCTTTTACCTTTGCTGTATTTGTTTACAGTGGTGACATCGCTCAATCATCTGAGGCCTCCAGAGCGGGACCTCACGCTAATGTCTCAAATGAAGTCTATTAAGTCTCTGAGGCAGGCTGGCTTCACCGCAGTCTTCACTGGACAAACGGTGAGCTGGCTGGCACGGCATTAAAAGACAAACATGAACCCCGTATTAAGATGACTGACATTTCCTTCAGGACAAATTAGAACTAATTAACAAAGTGTAAAACAAGAACGGTACTTTACATTTTGAGAATTTGATGCTTAAGTATTTAATTTCTTACTGCAAAAAACTCACAACCTATTCAGGCTAATTCCTTTGTAAGCACTGTCCCATTATTTACTGTTGCCACCACTGTTGCTATGCCAGGTTTTTTATTCTGCATATTTTTCCATTTACAGAACAATATAAGAAGCTGTAGAGAGCTGGATAACTAAATGGAAACTCTGTGGGACTCCAGATAAATTTTTCATGTTTCCAGCTCACTTGTTTTAAAAAGAAAAACCTGTAAGCGATTCTTATATTTGCACTCGATGGCTACACTCATGACATCACCCTCCAAACTCCTGAGATGCTACATGTCACTTTTACTACACCCCCATACACACCACTTTGGTATGTTGGGAAATTCAAAGCTTGACAGGACTGCCAGCTTTGATTAATAATGGTTAATAAGCTTTGATTGGACAATCACTGTTACAGGGAAGGGTTTAGCAAACAGACAATCGGGGCTGTATTCCAAATGACGTACTTCCCTCGGTACACTCAAGTACTTTTACATGTTAATACACTGACTTGTGTAGTTGTTAAATTTCAACAGGGTAGTGTTTTCCCAAACAGCACACTGCTGTTCTACCCTTACGAGAAATAACCGAAACATTTGAATGCATTACCTGCCAACATACCTGCCACAGTTAGAAAATACTTTATATCTGTGGTCTCTCCTTTTCTGCTATATTGCCAACATGAAGACCGTTGAGGGCAAATAGTGTCCAGCGTTTTACCCTCAATTTGTGGACCATTTGGAGTTCACCATCCAGGTACTTGTAGTTCACTGCATGTTTTCATACTTGTCAGTATGAAGGCACGTACGTACTCAAAAGGGTCTTTACATTGATGCTTATTTATGTGATATAAATATATATGTAATTCTTTATATTATTTTGACTTCTAGCCCACAGTTGTTTGGTTTATTTACCTAGGATTTCAAAGAACCCCACAAAGTTTCATAAAAATAGGTTTGTGAGGATGTTATCACAGTGATTTTTTTTTTAATCTTAACTAATGTGGCCCCAGAGCTCAGCAGTGTCACTGTGTCTTACACTATTGAACGCTGATAGAAGCTTGACAGTGAGGAGGAGCTGGAGGAGTTACCAATAGTGGATGTCATCCTGGCTGACATCGACTCCCTGGTGCCAACTCACGATGAAACTGGATGCCCCATCGCAGAGTGGAAGCGGCAGGTGATGGTGCGGCAGCTGCAGGTCAGGCTGCAGGATGAGGAGGAGCAGAGGAGACAGGTACTCTTCATCGGCTCTGTTGGACTGTATGTGCAAAAGGCAACAAAGCAAAGAAGGATATTTCCCAAAATGCTGAACCATTTCTTTGACAAAAATCATCTCTCTGGACTGTTTGCTGAAATCTCTTATTTCCTACTAACAGGATAGGCCTAACGGCTACCTGCCAATGGACGGTTGGAAGTACTCCCAAGCTCACAACGCAGTCTTGGGGCCTTTCGGTGAGCTCCTAACAGAGGATGACCTGGCGTACCTGCAGCAGCAGATTGAGTCTGTTTCACTGCAGAAACACTGCCAGGCCTATGAGCTGGAGCTGACCAGGCTGACTGAGGAGCTGAGGTCAATTTTACCTGATCCTATTGTCAATATTTCCTTCAACAAAGAGGTCCTGCAAAAGATGGACTCTGAGGGGAAAAAGCATCCGACTTTGCCAGCCTGGTGCAGTCGTGTTTCAGAGATTGTTAAGAGTATGTCTCTGCTGGTTGCTAATCTGGCTCAAACCACAGATAAAGACAGTGAGAGGAGGACAGTGACAGGAATGCTGGAGGGGATAAAAGATGGTTCAGGAGTTGATTTAGGGCAGAGAGTGGTGCAGCTGGGCCTAGACCCAGCACATGTGGAGACCTCCAGTGGATGTCGGATACCACACATAGGGATGGCATCTGCTTTTAGCCATCGCTTGGAGAGCAACAGCTACGGCAGAGCACGGCAGGAGAGGGTGGAGAGGGAGATCCAACAGTCTGGAGTGTCAGTGAGAAACCTCAGATCCAACTTTGAGGGTCAGATTGGTGGCATTTATCCCTTTGCTGGAGTTGTAAAAGGGAGACAGGGGTTGACGAGCCAGGTGGGGGTTGGAGCTTCAGGAGATAACAACCACAACCTTAGTCTTAACTGTGAGGCCAGCCGATGTGAAACTCCTAGAAAACTTTTACCTGTAATGGAGACTACCAGTTTACGAAAAGAGCGAATAGTGGTGCTGTTCCTGAGCTACTGGAAGAAGTCTGCATATGCTATTTCAGTGAGAGCAGCGAGGCAGAGACAGGGACAAGTTGGAGCATCAGGAAGAGTGACAGCAGCCCAGCCCCAACAGAAAATCACCTCCATGTTTCAGTTCTGCCAACAACGAGGTGCTGTGGACAAAATGCTAAACTCCTGGAGGAATAAACATGAACTCAAAGACGCTCAAACTTCTTGTTTGTCCTCCTCTGACTCAGAAAATGCTTCCCCTCAGGTAACCTACTCCCCTGAGCAGTTCCTGCCAGATGTGGATGGTGTTGCAGTGAGCCACGACAGTTTGACCCTTGACCTCTTTATGCTTGGTTACTTCCACATCTTGGAGCAAGAGTTGTCACCCGAGGAGAGGAAGATGAGGCATCTCCTCTGCTTCGAAGTCTTTGACCATGTCGGCAGTTTCCCATGGGAGAAGGTGCGGGACTTCCACAAGGCCGTTCTCCAGGAGATCCAGGCTGGGAGGCGCCAGTGGTGCAATGGCTTTGAGGACATCAAAGTTTGCTTCTTTGGTGAATCAAGACAATGCCGCTGTCCTTCATCATCGTCATCATCGTCGTCGTCATCACTGCTGCCAGATTCCATATTGGTGCCCAAGGTCACAGTTCAAAGTGCTACTCCTGATGAGAGTAGCAGTGACACAAACTTTTCCTGTTACAACAATGAAGATATTTGCAAATACATTGACCGCAGTTTTGCTTTCTGGAAAGAGAAGGAGGCGGAGCTCTTTGATTTTGAACATTAGGTCTTGTGGGACTTTTTTCCACAAAGTGATGTTGATGTGCTCACTTTGCTCATTTTGGCAAATTGTTGGAAGCCCAATAAAATAGCATCTGCTGCAGTACTGATGCACTATTGCTGCAAACCAACATGACACAGACTTAGTTTGCATAAGCCTCCTGCATCCAGTCTTGTGGTTTTTTTTGTAGCACCATTTGTAGCACCATAAGATGACGTTTATGAGTTTCCTTTAAAAATGCAGCAGAAACACAGAAAACATTTTACACAACTCGATGACGGCAATCAGTTGACTTTGTTTATACTCCATTGCTACTCAGGGGAAAGTGATCTGTAAAGTTATGGAAGATACTTCGAATACAAAAGTAATATTATGATATTGCAGTATAAAATACTTTGTCATTTGGTGAAAGCAAAGAATTGGTAGAAAAATACACTTAAAATAGAATAAGTAAAAGTAATATTTAATATAGAAAGGCTTTTTTTGAGTTTTATTTTGATATTTTAACACTCTATTGACATGAATGCACAAATCAAGTAGTGCTGCAGTTGGTAGAAGTTTGGCTAAATTTGGCAGCAGCTGATAATCATTTCTAATTATTTTCTCAATTAGCTGATTTCTTGACCAGTAGTCTTAAACCAAATAGAGTTTGGGGTTTTCGCTTCCAAAATTAACTAAATTAATTCAAATTAAAGGATATATGGATTTTTTTTTTTTTCTTAACACTGCATCCGATTGTTTTTGAATGATTATGATGGAAATAATTTTATGGGCACATTTTAATTTATAAAGCAGCCAGTAACTGAAGCTGTTAAATGTTTTTTATTGACCAGTAAAGTCATGTGGCAAAACCAATGTTAACTGTATGATCTAATGAAAACGATGTGATGTGTAATCAACTGCCTTTATTTACTTTGCCGTAGCAGTCATGCATGTTTTTATTAGTTTATATCTCGGACATGTAAATCATAGTTCAGTTTCATGTCCAATAGAAAGGTGAGGGTTTGAAAAAGGTGAGGTCGCGCATGCGCACAAGATCCCCAAACTGACAGGAGGATGCTGAGCTGCATTCCCATCATTCTGTGAGGAGAGGAGGATCCCCTGCGCACCCACAACGGAGGAGACGCCGAGCGATAAGAACACATAACATAATCCAAGTTGAGCTGTTTATCTGCCAACATGTCAGCTGGAGGAGATTTGGGGAACCCCCTGAGGAAATTTAAACTCGTATTTTTGGGAGAGCAGAGCGGTGAGTCAGTGCTCGGGGGAGGTTTGGGTTATCCTCATCAAACATGCGGAGCCTATATGTTGAAGGCCATGTATGTAAATCGTGTTGTTTTTTTTGGAAGTTTAAAGTGTACAGCCGGCTGGTTTTGGTTTATCTGACGCCCATGGTGCTCCCGGCACAATCCGTGGCAGAAAAAAATTCGATTAACCGAGGTGAAAAAAAACAACCAGAACAGAAAAAAAAAAATAAACGCATGCAAATCATTTTAAACCTTTTAATTAAATACAACCATTGTGATCTTTCAAATATAAATGCCAACTGTAATTGATATTTTTGAGGGTGGTTTATTTGTCGCAAATTGTCATAATTGGTATCATAGCAGGCGATATGAATTCGGATGTTTTGATGTGCTGCAGTGACCGACAAATATGCTCAGCCTTTTCCACATAACGGCTTTATTTCACTCACATCGCCAATTTATGACACGAACGATCCTTTGGTTTTTTTTCTTATTATATGACAGTGTTTATTATTTCTCCCACCGCTGGTGTTTTTAAAGAAGGTAATAAACAGTCCCCCATGTGTCAGTTCGGGACACACCCTAGGCTGCCGATGTCTGTAGCATCTCCGAACCTCGCAGTCTCCGCTTCGCTCCCATAAATAATCCAATAAAAACGGGCCTGACAGCGCGACAACGTTATACTATTTGTTCAATAATCCATGTATTCAGGGTGGGAATGACTGTGTACGTGCTTTGATGTGATGGCACAAATTCAGGAGGAGCTGATCGATAATGGTTTAGCGCTGTAAAGCTGCCGGATACGTGTTCAGACATGAGACATCCAGAGTGGCAGCAGGAGGAGCTCATCAATAGCCCATCAAAAACAACGAAAAAGAACAGAATATACGCACAGTTAGGTCTAATATGACAGCAGCTTAACTGGTGATTGTGTTTTACATTGTGACGCCTCAGTGTGTGTGTGTGTGTGTGTGTGTGTGTGTGTGTGTGTGTGTGTGTGTGTGTGTGTGTGTGTGTGTGTGTGTGTGTGTGTGTGTGTGTGTTGGATGTCTATGACAGGGCTGTATGTCGACTGGAAGCCTCCCTGTGTGTGTTTGTGTGGCCTTGTACTGCAATGTTGCTGTCCATGGTGCTGAAAGTGAGGCCTGACGTGGCCACTGCCCATCGCTGGCTTCCAAACTACTGCTGTCTGCACAGAGGTCTCTGCATGAGAGCAGGGGCCTGCTGAAAACACTCCTGTCCTCACTCATGTAAAGATCTGGTGTAAAATGGTGTGAAAGATGGTGCTGGGAAGGATGTAAATACAAATGGAGGCTCACCTTGAACCTCTGAGAAGTCTCCATCTGGCTTACGAACGCTGCGAAACAGATCAAACCTTCATGTGTTGTGTATCTGTCTCGTGAAGAGTCACAATCTTTTCCGGTGATTATTTTGGATGCAACATACGTTTTATTAGTTGTTAATCAATAATATTTTTCCTCATTGCAGTCTTCTCACACTGGCTTTCAAGAACAACATTTATTTTAGCTGAAACATTAAGTCGATGTTTATTCATATTGTTAATGTTTATTTGTATAGAGCATGGATAAATTACAAAAACTCCGCCACTAAGATATAAGCAAACCAGCACATGACACAAAATCAGTAACAGAATATGTACAAATTGGCACAAAACTTAAGACACAACAAGAAAACAAATTCAAAATGGCGCAAGATACAAACAGTCATAATTACAATTTAGGTCTCAGGTTGCAGCTTTTTACTCTGTTTTGTATTGTTTTGGAGATATGATCAACGAATGAAAATATTATCAGCTGCAGCCCTGAAAAGATTTTAAACTTTCCATCATTGACACCATTTAGTTTTATAGATTTCTTTAATATTGTTTTGCTCATGAGGAGCATTTACACATCTGGTTTGGCAGTGTGAGACATTAAGATGTCAGATACTATACGATACAGAGAGTGTAGAAAACAAATTTTAATTGCTTACTTTGCAGTGAAATGTCGTTTTTGGAAGGATTAGTAAGGATAAGAATAGGAGAAGTTATTCATTGATCCTTTATTACAGAACCTATCATTAAAGAAATTAATTGATATAAAGTAAAATTACAGTAATGTTGCTGAATTATCAGGCAGATTTTGTTCCACTGAGTCATGAGTGAGCTCATGTTTTTTCTTTTAATTGCCTCAAGTCAAATCTAATGTTTCCATTATATGGATTTTATTCTCTTGTATTTCTTTAAATTGTTATTGGGTTGATAGTGATGGTTAAAGTGGCAGTGATCGAATGTGAAACTGTCATTTACTGTCATTCTGTCACATCAAAGAAACCTATTTTCATTGAATGATGTTAATAGAAATCGTTTATTGATGTCTTTGAAGATTCTTGGTGATCTGCACCAACACCTCACTGAAAATCAACATCTGTGTGCTCTGTTCTGTTTCAGTGGGGAAAACATCTCTCATCACTAGATTCATGTATGACAGTTTCGACAACACATATCAGGTGAGACTCACCAGATACAGAACCAGAAGAATATTAATTGATAAAGAACAGTGGGGTGCATTAATTGATGGCAGAATAAGTGATGTCGGGTTACCTCTTCTTCTACAAGCTCCACAAATCGTGCAAATTAAATTAGTATTTCAGTCTGATTCAGTTTCTGTACTCATTAGCTCCTTTTTTCTTTTTTTTTGTCTCTTAACAGCTTTTTGTGTTTTGCTCTTATTTAACAGAAATCATTTGGATGAGAGCAGTGAGCCTTCTAAATTTCACTTACTCTGTTTCATTCTGAATATTTTTTGGTCTTTCTTCACCACAGGCGACCATTGGAATTGACTTCCTATCAAAGACAATGTACCTGGAAGACCGAACAGTAGGAAACCTTGATTGTCATTTTAAATTCACATTTATAAAACACATGTACAGATGAATTGATACACATTTACTTGTAGGGTTTTAGTCAACATCTCAAGTGAGGAACGTCCCAATTTCCACTCTGTTTTGAATAATCCTTGATTTGATTTGGTTAATTACAGCTCTCTTCACACACTAACATGATTATCCTAAGGTTATTTCTGGTAGGAATAGCTTTGGTGCATTGACTTTTCTAGCCCTAACAAGTCAAAGCCTCACCCATGAATCATCTACTTTAGTATTAATACTGTTTCTTTGTTGGGATATTAAGCTCTGCCAGCCTGCACACGAGCTGATACTGGCTTATCCCCTTGGAAGTGTACTTACAAGGCCTTTACATGTGTATAGTCTGCATGTGGTGTGACAGTTAATGCTGAAACAGCTGCTGAAGGCATGCATTTCTGTATTTGTGACACATGCAGGTAAGGCTGCAGCTGTGGGATACAGCTGGACAGGAGCGTTTCAGGAGCCTCATTCCCAGCTACATACGAGACTCTACAGTGGCCGTGGTTGTCTATGACATTACAAGTGAGCAGCAACTTGCTACCTGCATGACGATGCATGTGCCTGTGTATTAATCTGTTTTTCTGCTGTTTGAGATATGGGATTTGAATGACAAGGAAAGACTGGATGTAACATGAGGCTCTGGTCTCCCCAGATGTGAATTCATTCCAGCAGACCTGCAAATGGATTGATGATGTCAGGACAGAGAGAGGAGGTGATGTCATCATCATGCTAGTAGGCAACAAGACAGACCTGGAGGAGAAGAGGTAAATATGTTGGTTCATAATCAACTTTAACGTGGAGATATTTTATTAAAAGAACAGAAAGCGGTTGAAAGCAACACGTCAGTGTACTGAATGAATTAGCCTGAAATGCTGAGTCTGGCCTGATTTTCTTTTTCTCCTGCAGGCAAATCACGATCGAGGAAGGAGAGCAGAGAGCCAAAGAGCTGAACGTCATGTTCATCGAGACCAGTGCCAAGACAGGCTGCAATGTCAAGCAGGTGATCCCTGTAGTTTCACCATATTTCACAGCATTTTGAGCCTCACTTGATATCAGAATCTCTGCCATTGCTGTGTCCCTCCAACATGATCGAGCCACCAGTGTGGATTAATAAAATTGATACGAGTAAATATGTGCGACAGTAGTAACGAGTGTAGTGCAAAGTTAGCTACATGTGCATACAAAGGAATAAAGGACAGGAAGTTTACACATATTGTGATCTCCTAAAAATAGTGCAGGAATGTAATCTGGTACACTTACTTGAGTACTGCACTTAAGTACTAATTTGAGGTACTAGTATTTAGTAGTTCTGTGTCATGCCACTTTATATTTCTAGTCCTCTACAGTTCTGAAGGAAATATTGTGCTTTCTACTTCACTGCTGACTGCGATAGTTACTATGCGTTTTACAAATAGGATTTTACATAGAAAACTGATAAAATATGATCAGCTACAACAGTGAAATTCTTACTTAGAGTTTAATACCTCAGCAGTGATAATCTAATGTGATACAGCTATTAATTGAAACAAGCAACATTTCTGCACTGAATACAGTTAGTTTTGATATTGTAAGTACATTTTGCAGATAAGTCTTATATACTTTTATTTTTTTTTACAGTGTACATTGTGGTATTGCAGGGATATCAGTGCTTCCTTTGTCACTGCTCAAAAATGTAATGAGGCAACATTTCAACCTTTCAGTTCTACACTGGGCAAACATCCATATAAATGCAGAAACAAAAAATCAAACAGTACTCCATCTATAATTAGGGGATGTCGTGATACAAAATAGCACTCGTCATCCCAAAATATTTCTGTGTATTTAGTGTATGCACATAAAAAAACAAAAGCAGCACTCTATATAAAATATTTAATACACATTTTAACCTTCCTACTCATAATATCCCTTTTTTCCCTCTCTCCCTCTCCCTCCTCTCTTCTTTCCTCTATTCTCTTCCCTTTTCTCATCCTAGCTGTTTCGTCGAGTTGCAGCGGCCCTACCTGGAATGGAAAGCTTGGACGACGCAAACCCTGAAGGCAGTATCCTTTACGGCCGATCTGACTCACTGTGCAGAGAGCCAAACAGCCGAGAAATGGGCAGCTTATTTTTAATCTCTTAGTGGTTGTTGGCTCTCGTACAAACAGACAGCCCAGCCTACTGTCTACCGAGGAATCAGCCATTAAACCTTTTATGCTTAATAGAGAAGAACTGCTCAGAGCCAGGAAGATATTGTGGATGCACAGGTGCAGCACCACATAGTGGCTGTGTGAGAAGTGACAGCAGGAGAGAGGACGTGTGATGGAGGACGGATGTCTAAAGCAGGAGAGGGACTGATTGAAAAGAAGGATACTTATCAAGAAATCTGAATTAATACGGGAAAAATATCATAAATTAAACTTCAAAATTCTATTTTGTATTTTACAGTTTAAAAAAATAAACAGCTGACAATTGACTTTAAATTTCAGCCCACAAATTACAGTGTAGTACGTGTATGGATTTGTTGATAAAACTTACTGGGTATATATATGGGACAAATATGCCAGGACAAGACAAGAAGAGAGGTTAATAAGAAGGAGACTTACTTGAGACACTTGAATCTTTGACCGAACTGCTGGGGGTTAAGCTGCATTGTGGGTAATGTAGGCTTTGGTTTTTAACCAAGAAGAAGAAAGTGTAGTATATAATGAACGACAATATCCTACTGGTTGTGCTGCATCCACTTTGATAAATAACAGTCTGACAATTTCATTGATGTTCTCAAACTGCTGATCAGAAAAACAATCGTATCTATCCATTTATTTCATCAACAATGCGACTTCTCCTTAACTGGAAAATTTCCAGTGATCGACATCAAGCTGGACAAACCGGCAGAGCCTACTGTCCCCGAGGGCGGGTGCTCATGTTAATGCAGAGCTGCATCTGGACAGCTCCCTTCACACCATAGGCTTGTTGTGTTGCTTACTACTGGTTAGCTTCCAGTTGACTTCTCTGATTGGATATAGGATCTGGGCCTTGTATCTCATTGGACAAATCAAATGTTACCTTTCAGTCTTGTTCAGTTGTAAAATATTGTATACTTTGTCAATATGTAAGTGACTGGAGGAGAAAAGGGAAGGAAAAAAATGTTGCAATGAAAATGAATAAAAAACAGTTTGGGAAAAATGAAAAAGGGAGAAAAAAACGGGACAACCAATGGAGTTCTTTTCGTTGTTATGTTTTGTATTTTTTATATATAAAAAGGGAAAGCACCAAAAATGATGCCTGAACACAGAAGAAGAAATAGCAGGGGGTGGGGGTTCAGCCATTTTTCTAGGTGGCTGAACATGTCTGAATGTCTGCAGCACGCATGCACGCTGATCTGATCTTTGACCTTTGACCTTTGACCTTTGGCCTGCCCTCCAGGGTTTCCGCGCTCTGGAAGGAGGCTGACTATCTTAGAATGTTTTATAGCATCTCTCTATAGCATCTCATGACAAAATGTATCTCATTTGATATTCCCACAAGAGTCAACTTCCAGTAGGTTCACCTAACAGTAGCTGTGAAAATGTGGCACTCTATCTCTCTATGGGTTTAACTTTTATAGAACAAACTGTACTGTGGTTAAAAAAAAAAAAAATGAAGTAATAAAAAGAAAACTTACTATCACAACTCTCCATCCCTCCAAAAAAATAACCTCCCCTTTTCCTTCTTTCCTCCCTCTGTCCCTCTCTCCTCTCAGTCTTCCCATCCCTCCATCCCGGCAACACACATATAACAATCCACTGTAATGCACTGCACTGTATATAATAATGTAATATGTATGTTGTGAACGTCCCTCTGTAGAAGTGGTCTTTGTTCACCAGTATGAATAATGTAATAATGTTTAATGATTAATAAATTACAGATTAAAGGGCTTCACTCTCCCTACCCATCAACATTTACCTGGCAGCAAAATGGTCTGCTCAATTTACTTGTATCTTGGATTTTATTTCTGTTTTTAATGAAGGAGTATAACGAACATATGTTTGATTTTATTATCATCAAAGGGAAATAGAAGCACTTGACTCAAGCAGGTTTTAAACACAGTTTTAGGTAAGGCACCAATAGAAAACAGATGGGCCCCTGTAAATGTTAATTTCTATTGTTTAAAAAAATTTGATTTTGGGCAGCCTCATTTAGACAACATATGTTTTCATTTAGTTGCAGTAACAGTGTTTGTCAACTGGTCAATGTTGCCACAGACAGAAAAACTTTGCTTAGCCTATACTGTGAAACAGTTTATCAAAGCTTTATCTGGTGGTGATAGGTTTAATCAGCATTTTATGACTTCCTTCGGCCTGGGCTCGAATGTAACAGACGGTCTTTTATATGTGGAAGTCCCGTACTATAGCTTTAACCTTGTAACCAAGCCATCAACTGAAAATGTCAACATACAATCCAGCCTCTTACTGCTAAGGCTAATGCTTGTGAGCTAACATTCGCTGATTTTAAACTAATTGGCAAGCAAGCAGCCTTAATTGTGAACAGACATGAGAATAATTAACTACATGCATGTTTATAATGCTTGTGCTAAAGAAAGAGACAGTTAAGTAATAGTTTGACATTTCGAGAAAGGACTCTTTTTGTCCATCACAGCCAGGCTCCCTGTTTTCAACCTTTAGACCTACCTAATTGTTCTGGCTTTAGTTTTTAGTCTTTATGCTAAGTTAAATCATCCTTGTGAGTGGTGGACCTATTCATGCTCGCATTACCTCTTGAATTATAAGTATAATATAAGAAACAAAGTAACAGCAACTGAGGAAAATGGACTGAGAACAAATCAGTCAACCATGAATGCAGTTTTTCTGTCAATCAGTTAATTATTTATCGTGGTAATTTTCTCCTGCCTATTGCAAAGTAAATTATAACACTAATGCTGACTTCCCTGCAGTGAGTCAGTGTCTGAGAACCTGACAGGTGAGGGGAAGTTAAGATGGAAAGAACCTTTTAAGAAGAAAACTGTCATTGTGACACAGCAGGTCTCTTCACTGAGCTCCCCTGATGTAAGAGGGCAGGTATTCCCCTGGACGGAGGCAGTTAGTGCTGTTAAAATGAACTCCACAGAGACAAAAGGTCACAACATGGACTCCCTGGGGTGTAACCTGCTCTGTGGAGTTTCTGAAAATCTCAGAAAGTCTGAATTAGTGGCTTCAGTGTTACATAAGCAAATACAGAGATATATAATACTTAAATGAAAAGCTGAAACACAAGGTTATATGTAAACATACATCAAAGGTTTTTCAAGATGAACCACATTCCTTGTCGGCATGAAACGATGCACCTGTACAATATTTCCTTCCCTGAGAAGGACACACCTCTTGAATCCAAAACACTTGATCTATGATCTCAGGCCCTTACAGATCACTTCAGCTCTCATTTACAAAGCAGATCATGTCCAGGGTGGAGGTGTTCAGGGACACGAATCTTCGCTCTCTGCTGAGGGAGCTGCGTACAGACATTGCAATGGCTGTGGATGACCCTTTCCCTCTTATCTATGGTTTGGCCGACAAAAACATCATCACCGAGCAACTCCTGAAGGTAAGAAATGAGAAAACCTTTGGAAATCTGACATCAGTTTTATTTTATTTTATATTACAAGTAAGTATTATGCACCCATTAAACATGGAAAATATACCAAGGAAATCACATTTTTACAAAATTGGTAAACAACCATTTTTAAACATTCCCATGTTTTCCAAAATGAAATTAAGGTAAATCTAATTAAAGTGAAATAAATCTGAAGGAGCTGTTAATCTCCACAAAGTCTTGGACTGTCTACTTCTATTATGACATGCATTTTAAAGAACACGTCTACACATATCTCTTGTTTTCACAGGACACTCTGGAGAAGGAGGGTAGAGAAGGGATCCACAAGGCCATGTACTCCCTCCTGTCCTGGGTGTTGGAGCAGAGCAGATCCACCACCCAGGCCTTCTGGAGCAACTTATCCAAAGACTACAATCAGGACAGCTACCCCAAGCTGCAGACACTGCTCGCTAACCTACGCTCCAGTGTGTGACGCCCAAATTTGATCCAAATGTTTGTCTGTCTGCATGCAATACTCTTTCACCCTTCAGTGATTAGATATTCAGTTAACCCTCCCGTTGTCCTAGGGTCAAAATGACCCGCAGCTGTGTTCAACCAAGTTCTGTTTTATTTTTCTATTTTCTATTTTTATTTTTATAGGAGGCTGTGAGGGTGTCTTTAAAGAAACCCTCACAGCCTCCTTGTCACCAAAGATCCCCAAAGATATAAAAATAAAATAGAACTTGGTTGAACACAGCTGCGGGTCATTTTGACCCTAGGACAACGGGAGGGTTAAGTCGAGGTAGACAAACCAGCAACAGTCAATTAATTTAAATAAACTACATTTTTCAAACTGTAAATTTTGGTTTAAAGTAGAAACTGGCATTCCTCAGTCCTCATATATTTTTGCTCAAGTAATCTGTTTCTACAGTTCAACCGAGCAGTATTAAAACTTCACTGGCATCTGGTGGACAAAAGTAGAGCTTTCAGGACAGATTTAGTCACGTCAAAAGTTTCAACTTTAATGTGCCATATTGTTGCTGATTCTGTTTGACAGGAAAGGATGCTGCAGGTTCCAGAAGTGAAAACAAATCGTCTGGAGGCCACAAAACTCCTCACAGCAAGAAGAGGAGACACGAAGACAGAGGGACAAAATCCCAGCAGTCACAGTATCATACCAAGACAAGTGATCGAGCAGGTCATCTTCCATAATGCGTCTGCTCTGTGTCTGTCCTCCAACAGTATTACATCAGGCACTGTAGGACACTCTGAAAGAAGAGAAAAGAAAGAATCATGCAAATACATTTTTCCTCTTCCTTGTGTCCAATAAAAATTAACTTTAACAATTCCTTCACCAGATGATGCAACACTTACTTTAACAAGTTCCTGTTTTTTTTCTTTCAGTAAAAATCTGTCTTGTGATTTTCCTCCAGTGAACAAAGTGAAGTTATACAGAGTGAAGAGTGAAGCTTCAGCCCCGCAGCTGCCATCTGGAAACCGTAACTACAATGATCTCTAATAGAAAAAAATATATATAAACGAGGCTTTCATACTAAAGATCCATAAACAACCAAACTTTTACTCCAGGTGTGCAACTGGGTTTGTCCTCAGTCCAGAGTGGTGTCCCCCTGCCCTCCTTCTCTTCCTCTTCCTCGTTGGTCTCCTCCATGGATCCGCCCGGCAGACATGAAGCCAAAGAAAATATCCATATCAAGCAGGTGTACGGCTATGACGGTAAAGTGTAGGATTAATGTCTGACCTCTGACCTCTAAAACTGTCTTGCATCGTCGGTACATTATTTTCAAATTAAACAACATCAAATTAATGATGTAATATGGCTTGCCCCTCTGGTACATTTGACCAAAATCAAACCTGAAATGTGCCACAATTGTAACTTTTCTTTATGTCATCACTTTTGGAATTAACAGCATCCCCTCATTAAAAGCTCCTTTAAAAATGGACTGTCATTCAACAGGGTCCACCAGAAAGCCCATCAAAGTTGATGGGGAGTTTTACTCTTGTGGTCCGTCAGAGGAGACAAATTCAGCAAAGTCCATGTCTGCTTCTGCAAAGAGCACATTTCACCACCAGGGGGAGACAGCCACAAGCATGGTAACTATAGGTCATAGCAGCCACCCTTGACCAGTCACTGATGTGGATGTTTGTTTTTGTGTCTTATATGTGCAGTAAGTGTCTGTGTGTGCACAGATTCACTATAATGATGATGAGTGTGCGGTGTGTAAGGATGGAGGGGAGCTGATCTGCTGTGACGGATGTCCTCAAGCTTTTCATCTGGCCTGCCTTGACCCTCCACTTATATCCATACCAAGGTGAAGAGAAAAAGGTTTGGATGTATCTGTGTGCAATCGGAAAAGGAGTTTTTAATGTTACTTAATGATGTTATTTAATCTGCAGTGGCAGCTGGCAGTGTCAGTGGTGCTGTGGACACAGAGTGAAAAGAGAGAAAGCCCAACAACCTTTACAAGTAAGTTTCTAAAGCAAAATTATGACACAAGGAAGATCACAGAGATTGAAAACATTGAAAAAACATATGGTCATTTTTATACTGCTGTCCCCTCACCTCAACCGGTCGAGGCAGATGGCTGCCCGCCCCTGAGCCTGGTTCTGTTGGAGGTTCCTTCCTGTTAAAAGGGAGTTTTTTTCCTCCGAGCTACTCATGTGGGAATTGTTTCATTCTTTTGTATAATGCTGTAAAGTTCTGCTGTAAGGACTTTATCATTTTATGTGCACTGAAATAACTTTGTTTTTTTTAATTTAAATTGAATTAAATTAAATTGAATCCTTGCAAACAACAATCCAGACTTATTAGATTACTGTATAGCAATTGATTTATGTCAAAGGGGATAAACTATACAGACCTTCTCCCTCAAAAAAACCTTCTTATGTCCAGTAATTTTCATGTGTAAATGAAGGCTGATGTTTCTCCCCTCCTCCTCAGTCAGTTCATAGTCTCATCATTTTGTATTCAGGCACTCTCGTCCCAGACTCAGCTGACAACCACCGAACCAACTAACTCCATCACAGACGTCTCGTTCTACTCATCACTGTCATCCTCCCTCACAAGTGTCACAGAGTCTATGAATATGTCCAGTGGAAGAAACCAGGTGAAGAGTTGATGATGATTTAACTTCTCAGTCCCGGTCATCAATTCTAATGAAATGGCAGCTTTGTCCTCAGTTATTCTTTTTTTTAATTTTTATTTTTTTACTTCTTTTATATTTATACATCAAGGATACATGCACAAAACAGTCTTGTTTGCTGACTGTACAAGTTGTGTATCCAGTACTCAGGTGGAGAGCCGGTCAGTGTGAGGGAGGTGTGTGGTGTTTGTCACCTTGGAGGGGCAGACCTGACCCACTGCTTTCAGTGTTTGGAGCGTTTTCACGTTCACTGCCACTTCTCTAAGTAAGACAACCTTTTATTTATTCTTTCAACACTATAATACATCTCCTAGATGCACAATGAAACATTTTTAGTGAATATATTTCACACAAGCTCTGAAAAAAATCATCTGCATTGTGTAAGATACAAAGTCCTTTCTGGGAACTTGCTGTGGAATCCTGTTTATGTTGATATTGATCAACAGTATGCATTAAGGGTGTTTGCTAAAGTGATCTTTATCTGGCTAATGGTGGCTAATGGATTGCTAATGGACTCTTTCAGCTGGGTGTATCGTATAATGTTAAATGCAAATGACAAACAATGATTTTACAAAATGATGCGAGAGACACAGATGACAAATGTGCTATTTTATTTGTAAGTGAATTTTTGCCAAAAAAAACAGCCACATGTTCTGTTTCTTTAAAAGGTTACTGGAAGCACATTTTACATGAAGCCATGTGCCGACTAAACACTTTAGTCTTCCAGCTGAGAGGATTTGAGCTTCTCCCTCCGTAATCTTCTCAAGTGTTGGAAATTACATATCGATTGACAGAAACATTATACGCCACAAAAAACTGTCTGACTCACCCAGAGTGCTTGTGTGTTTCCAAGAGGGAGGTCCATCTGCGTGTCCTGCTCCAGGCCGTGGGACAGCTCTGCAGAGAAAGAGGCTGAAAGCAGAGGCACACAGGTGTGTCTGCACAAAAACAACAACTTTGAATTGTCTTGAGTCGTACAGAGAATATACAATCTTAATTATGATAGAGTGTACTGTGTGTAATCTCTTCTATGTGTGTGTGTGTGTGTGTGTGTGTGTGTGTGTGTGTGTGTGTGTGTGTGTGTGTGTGTGTGTGTGTGTGTGTGTGTGTGTGTGTGTGTGTGTGTGTGTGTGTGTGTGTGTGTGTGTGTGTGTGTGTGTGTGTGTGTGTGTGTATGCGTGTGTGTCTTCAGCTCACACCAGTGGTTCAAAACACACCCGTTCACGATCCAAGTGCCTCCGTCTCTGAGCCCATCCTCCACAAAGATGAACTGGACTCCATCCTGGGAGACGTGAGTGGAGCTCAGTTACATGTCGATACCACAGATGTAGTCGTGATGTGAACGTAACAATGCATGTCAGACACAAGATGGCTGCTACTCTTAACACACAGACTCAGAATGAGTTGTCACGGTAAACATGCAGCCATGAGGACAAAACAATAAGTGAGGAATATGTTGTGGTGCTGTTTGTGTGGGAGTCTCTGCTGTACTAAAGTGGATTCTAATTTTTACTTTGGGTGAAATAATGTGTATGGTTTATGTCCAATAATAACTCAATTTCAGTTTTGATAAACTATTAACTGGGTAGACATTTTTTAAGAATTATAAATAACAGATTGATTGATTAGAAGATTTTCAGGACCTTACATTTGCTTTATCTTTTCTCCCTGTCAATCTTGCTCAAATACACACCTTCACATACATTATATTTCCAGGGAGATTGTGAATGTGCTGAAGATATCTACTTCATCACTACTGTGTGACCTTGGCAAAGACCACACCACACAATATCATACACATGGTTTTCAATGTGATTTAACCAGGATATGTGTGTGTAACGGTCGATCCTGCTGTGTTTTTGTTCTGCTCTTTCTGTCGCAGCAGAGCTCCATTGATGGCATCTTGCAGTGGGCTTTTCACAACATCTCTCGGCCTCTTCCAGACTCTCAGGGGATGCTACCAGTGAAAGACGATCAGGGAAGCAGTATTGTAAATCACTGCTGATGAAATGAACTCATGGCTACTTAAAAGGGGCCGACTAAACACACAGTGAAGGTTATTTGCTGACTTTTTAACATTTTTCACAAGTTAAGAAAAACTTTTGCCTCTTTTCAAACTACAGATTACAAACAATGAGTCATAAGGAGGTTGTTGCACAAATAGCTACAGTTGGATTGGACTTGGAGTTGGAATCTGTGAATCTGAACAGAGGCATTACATTGACTGCCTCTCCTATTTTCTTGTTGCTTGTTGCAACACATTAGAGGAGATCACTGTTGCAGCACACACTCTCATCAGTTCCAAATCAAAACAACTGTTTTTGAGTGTCCCTGTTGCCATGTCAATGCATGGCTGTATTAACCTGTTACATGGCCCTGCACAACAAATTTGCACTTGTGCCCCTCTTAACAGTTCACTCACTATCCTCTGTGCATTATGCATGTACTCTGTCACCTCCAGGATTCCATTAAGTCCAGTGCAACCCGCACTTGTATGCTGCAGTAATACTTTGTGGTAGATTGTGGACATTTTACTAAACACAACTTTATTTAAAAGAATATGCATCATGCTATGTATAAACTACAGCAAAAAAAAAATCATAATTTTGACATTGGGTCTTTTATAAGAGATAGCTGAAAAATCATGTTATAATGCAGCAAAATCTTTAGTCGCTGCTGTATTTAA
Source organism: Brachyistius frenatus (assembly GCF_029030835.1). Classification (NCBI taxonomy): domain Eukaryota; kingdom Metazoa; phylum Chordata; class Actinopteri; family Embiotocidae; genus Brachyistius; species Brachyistius frenatus. The sequence goes on from NW_027211074.1 coordinate 99,888, forward strand.
TTGGTGCAAATTTGGAGATAATGAATTCACTACAAACGGTCAGCCTGAGGCTTTTGAGATTTAAAAAAAATGCTTGCTCTAATGCTTTTTAGTTATCTGTCCTCTTCTATCTTCTCTTTAACCCATTTTATTAGAGAAGACTTTCTAATTATCTGTGTAGCATCATGGCCAAGCAGGAACAACTGTGTAGGGGTCAGCACTGATGGGGAGAGCGCAGGCAGAGGGCCATGGACATCTCTGCTCAGACCAGACTAGGCCTGACAAACAGAAATGCAAATATATAACATTTGTAAACTTTGTTTTACTGTGTTACTGTGTGTAGTGTATTTTAATATACTTTCATGATTTAACTGCGTTTTTATGACTTTATACCCTCAGGGAAAGCAGTGAGGATGGAAGATTGATTCCATGTCAGGACATAGTTTTCCTGCAATCACACCTGAGACACACTGATGTTAGAAAACACTCAAAACCTACAACAAACACATGCACATATGTACAGTCGTAAAAGACAGAGAGAGACAATGCGAACTTCCATGAGAGTCATATTCTCTCTCTCTGTTTGGATCTGGAGAAGAATTCACATTCTCACATTAGACCAGATGGTTTCAATACAATGAGGTATGCTCACTAAGAAATGCCTCTGTTTAACAGGAATTCCTTGAGGACTATATGACTTAGATGAGGAATGTTGTTTTTGTCATGCGATTCATGAGTTTTAGCATGACTGCCAGAGGGATGGAGCCCGGCCAGGCAGTGCACAGATTTTTCTCCCCTTGGTATTCGGTTACCATGGCTCCCAGGTCCTACAGGCCCAAAACAGAGGATGGGAAACATGCTCTTTGCAGTGTGTGTGTGTGTGTGTGTGTGTGTGTGTGTGTGTGTGTGTGTGTGTGTGTGTGTGTGTGTGTGTGTGTGTGTATCTGTGCATGTTCATATCTGTTTCTTCACCAGTCCACTTTCTAAATGGTTCATGAAACATCATGCTCTAGAGGGCTCTGTGACCTTGAAGGGAAGGCAGCATCACTGACACAACATGAGAAAAACTGTAAGCGGAGCAACAAAAAATATTTAATTCAATTAGAAAAATAGAACATAAATTAGCCTCCAAGTGAGTGTAAATAGCAGTAACTTAGCACCACTGCAGGTTGCCTGTTTTAATTCATTCCCAAATTGCATTCTTGAATCATTTTCTCATTTTCAAATTCATATAGCCTAATCTGAGAGTAATATTTTGAAAAAACAATCATCTTGCATTGTTGTGTTTTTACTTTGCAGACTTCAATCATGAGTCCTCCTTTAGTATCACACAGTTTTCTCTAGTTATACCACATGAAGAAGCACATGGAAAAACTGATAAAACACCACGAGAACGCCCTGCTTAAAAGAAGAAAAAAATCAAAATGCAAACACTTTCTCACCTGCAGGTGGCGCCACCTGAGACAGACGCAGTTATGCGCTGTGTTCAGGATTTCACTGAACCATGAGTCTCAAGTAACCATTGCAGGATCATAAGAGGAAGTATTTCCTCCCACTAATCACTCTTTGTGCTTGTAGAGAGGTGGAAATCTCCGAGATTTTATCAGAGTAAAAGACAACAACTCCCCACAGTAGCAAATAAATTACATGAAGAACATGAACGGAGCAGTTTTAAAGTATTACAGATGGAAATGCTGAACTGTTGACTCCACTACATTTATTTTACAGCTGTGTCTATTGGTTATTTATAATATCAATATTTCTTATACAAAGTATATGATCAGCTTATGAAACATGATGTATCAGATATAAAGTAAGATTAACATGAACTCAACCAGATGCAACATTAAAATTCTGTTTACATATGAATGCATCAGTTATAGTAATCAAATAATGTAGGCTACTCTCTGACATTTACCTTTCTTCTGAGTCTATTTTGCTGCTAATGCTCATGTACGACCAAGTCAAAATATGAATGTAAGACCTTTGTCGGTAACAGAGGGAATTTTTTGAAGCAAAAGATCCTGCTTCTTCTTCCACCACTGAAACAGACCGTGCCTTTGTCATGACTCTTTCTATTTCAAGAATTTTCTCAATATGAGATGAGTAAAGTTTATTTATAACTGTTTTTCTGTGCAGGGCTGCATCTGACAGAACTTTAAAACCCATGTTTCAAAATAAAATATAATATTGAGCAGTAGTTGTAGCGGAACAATATGGAGTTATAAAACATCTTTTAATCTTAATAAATACACCGTTTTTAGTGGTATGAATATGCAAAGAGTTCAGAATTTTCTATAAAATCACCAAGACATTTGGCCTGTTCTTCGCATTATATGGAGTTGAATGCCTGATTCTGGCTCTTCACCTCTCAGCTATCGCCTCTCCAGTCTCACGTACCTTTATTTTCAGCCACACTGCATTCTTACTTGATGTCTAATAAAGCAGAAAGGGTCACAAAGGTTATCAAGAGTATTAGTAGTGTGTTGTTTAAGGCTTGAGTCATGGCTTTACTTTTGTCTAATGCTTCTTAAAAGCCTCAAACAACTGATTTTGTGTTGTAGTTTATGAAGAAGACCAACAAATACATTCAACATTAGTCAAAATCCACAGTGTAAATTTCTCACTGCTCCATCAGGCTAATAAGTAAAAACTTAAAAATACAGAGACTGAGTGATTCTCAAATATTTCACGTTAGGGAAGTGAGTGAGCAAACAAAAATAATAGTAAGACACTTATCCACACCCATTTTTGTGTGTCAGTCAGTGTGAAGTAACTAGGTTAAATTCCTCAAACACACACACACATCCGGTTAAGACTGTTGGTTACAGGCCTGGAATTCTTTGGAAAAATTTGATGAAATTCCCACGCTTTGGGGATCCTCTCCTCTAGTTTTTTTTTGGCATCTTAAAACTGTGGGCAGATTTCCAGTGTGTGTTCCTGCTGGGCTACCGCTGGTCTGGTCTAAAGAGGTAAAGCCTGTGCGACTTCCAGGCAGGACCCTTTGCTTTTTGTTCATACTATTGTTGTGGGCAGGAAATTGCCTGCGAGGGGCCCTGCACAGTCTTGGCACGAAGACTCACAGCAGAAAGTGTTACTCCTTTGAGCTGCACATTTGTGATTTTGTGCCACTCACAGAAACGTTTTAACCAAACTAATAAGTAATGGTTTGATGATATTATCAAATGATATCAAATTTTGCTAACTGCGATTATCTGTTGTTTTTAGTAACAACATGTTCTGCTGAATGACATGGGTGTACTTGTTTCATTCTTTTGTCACTTTATCTTTTGATACTGCAAATATTGACCTCACTACAGGCATTTTGTTTACAGTTGCCAGAGCTCACTGACCTTAATTTGTATGGATTTTTGGGGCTGCTACTGTGCTGGCTATTTAGTGATTTCCTCCCATGTTATAATTGTGGTGGTTGTGTGGCTGTTCTTCGATTTAAATTTCATCAAATGAAGGCAGTTAATAAAGAGTGCAAACAGATTTTGATGTGTAAAATAGGCGGAGTTCCCTTTTAAGTATTTCAGTGTCATACTACTTTATACTTCCTCTCCACTACACTGCTGTATGTAATATCGTTTTTACTCCAGTACATTTATCAAACAGATAAAAAAAATAGAAATTACTGATTAAGCTGTCCAACAGGAAAGTAATTAAAATACCTTTATCTCAACTAGCTATGAGCTTAAAATGCTATTTACACTTGTTTCATATACAATAATGGGCATCTACAACTGTATATAACAAACAAGACATCAAGAGGAGACAATTAAAAGAACATTATTAAATTAATTAAACACTCCACATGGCACCACATGCAGCCACATGGAATTTACTATGTGATATATAAACATTATAAACTTTCTGAAAGTCTCTTTCATTAGAGTAAATATTATTGTTTTTCTGTAACCTCTGTTTCTGTTTGATTTAGTGCGATGATTCAGTGCCAAAGTTCCTGAGTTACGTAACAAATGACCTGCAGTCAATAAGGTCTGAGATCTTATTTGTGTTTGTGATCTCACTGAATCAGAACAAACTGTGAACAAACACACTGCTAAAACACTCTCTGTCACACACAAACACACACCACCAACAACACTGCTGTGTCACATTCCAATTCTACCAGGATACATTTGCTCTTTTAGTAAAAAGTCAAAGTCACTTTTCCTCCCTGGTTTTGAATGAGTTGTAACCTGATAGTAGCCTTCTGTCAAATACAATGGTTGCGTTATTTTTTTTTTCCTCCAATGAATCAATGCCCATTCTTTTTCACCATGCAGCCAAGAACCAACATGCTGAGTAACTACAACACAACAAGATTAAACTGACGAGACAGCGGCTCCTCACCATCTAGCTATTTGTCTAGACATCTCACTAATTTGAGGTGGTTTACAGCAATTTATTAAAACTTGTCACTGTCTGTGGCTATGTTTCTGTCCTTCTTGCTCTGTTTAGAGTAGTATGGTCAGCTCTGAAAACTTCTAAAACTCTGGTTAGGGAGAGGAAAACTTCTCTAACTGTCGCTGTGTCCCCTGAGGAGGCCAGATAATGATATGCTGGCAGGGGAGATTGCATGTTGCCATCGGTCTGGAACTGTAAACACAGCGGAGAAGGCTCGTTAGGACATTCCAGAAAAGTCCTCAACTGAGGATTCTTGGAAGAGCTCGGGTGTTTGCATTCTTGCTTTGGGACAGCAGCGCTAACAGGGTCTCCTGTGATCACTGCCCTCTCCTCAGTGAGAATTTTATGAGTGGAAATAAAGGCTAGCAGATGCTGGACATTCCTCTGCATACTGTGAACTGACCATTAGTGACACATGCAGGAATAATTTCTGCCCTGTAGATATTTGGCCATATTTTTTCATTTTAAAATCAGATTTGATTGTATAACTTTGTAGTGTGATATATTGAGACTGTAAAGTTTCTTCAGACCTGCAATAACAAAGTTTTTGGCCATCTGTGGGAGCAGAAACAAGTCGTGAACATAACACTGACAATACTACCAAAAGTGAACAGTTGTTAATTACACATCCAAAAGTTATGGAGTGACATATTTAAAGTTGTACTTTTATCCACCAACGATGTCCAAGATTCACTCAATGGCGTATGGGGATATCTTGTTCTTTAGTGGGGGAGAACAATATTCTGAGAGAACCGAAACACTAAAGTCATTGGCTGGACCGGGAAGCAATGAACTGAAACTCGCAATGAACTGAAACTCGCGATGAAGCAAATACTGATTATAATTCTCTGTAGATTCATGTCTATGAGCTGCCACTTTTACACTGTCACATTGTTTTCAGTTTTCATTTGATGCACTTACAGCAAAAAAAAAACATTAGAGCATTTCTTTAAGTGGCCAGCAGCAAAGTGATATATTGTATAACATATTTCCAAACATTATACCAGAAGCTACCAGACCAAGTGAACCGAGAAACTGAAGTGTTCTGAGAAAACATTTCATTGTATGTAAGAATATGTTATTTCTTCTCTCAAAAGTTAATTTAGCTGCATTTATTGTCAGTGCATCAAAACACTGTGGGCTTGATTTACTTCGATCTCAAATAAAGTGTGTTAAATTGCGTGTTTTTTTCCAAAAGTTTGCACATTTATTTTGCACCCGTTTTGCGGGTGATTTACTAAGAGTATTTGCGTCACTGATATCAGGTGCAAATCTCTATTTAAATGAGGGGTTTGCGTGTGTTAAAGTGATTCCAGCTATGGAAAAGAGACCTTCTAACAAACACTGAGCAGCAGGTGCAGCTCTGTCTGTGACGGACAGGTGAATTAGTCTCGTTCAGTGCCTCGCGAGTGCTCGTGAACCTTATGTACCCGTGAATTCTGCGGGACACATTCAGGACCCGGGAAAGCACACCTGAATAACGGGATTGGGTGGGATATCCACGCAGCGATACACTGGAATGACCCAGAGGCAAGGAAATGCTGATTCACAATACGTTTTTTTAATTGCTGGTATTGCGTGGCTCATCCTTGTTGTTGGCTGTAAATCACCATTCAGTTCATTCATCGCTGACAAACGATGTCTATATTGACGATATTATTTTTCCTCTGACATATCAGACATGTTTAAACGGGTGTAAAACCACGTTCTCTACGTATTCTTTAGTTTCCTGCGCCTCCTTCTCACCACAATAATAAGAGCAGCCATCTCTCCAGATTTGCGCACCTGATTAATACGTGTCTTTTAGTCGTACTAAAATACACACTAATCACTTCTCCTGTATTTACTTTCAGGTTTAGTAAATATCATGGCGGGTGCTAAATGTATGTATTTGCATTTCCCCTCCCAGTATTTTGCACGTTCGCGTAGAAACCCCCAATATTACATATGCATTCAGGCAAAATGGACAATTGTGTTAAATTGCTCATTTGAAAGACGCAATCTTCACTGTATGTAGTTAATAGATCAGCTTGGACATTTTTTTTGCGGGTGATGTGAAGTTTGCACGTGATTTTACACAAAGTTTGCAAGAAGCTTGTGAACATAGTGAAGCATTTACCTCCTAAAAGTCAGGGATTTAGCTCAGGGATAGGTGGAGACCAAAACTGAGCAAAAATAAGAGAGTGATTATTAAACTTCAATTTGTGGGATTGCAGAAAATATGACTCCAAATGACAGATAATGATTTTAACGGTTTACAACTGTTCACTATAATGACTAATACGGTAGTGTTACATCTCACTGAGCTGCCCCCATCTGGACAAAAAATAAATCATATTGCTCTAAATCCTCAAGCACTCTTTGTTGTAAAATCCTGTAATAAAAAGCTCATCTAGTGAACTTGACAGTGAAAAAACGAAATAAACAGATTACCAATGTCAGAATTTGGGTCATTGTCTAATTTTGTAGCTCTAAATTGTAATTATAGACATTAGCTGTCACATCTCTGTGTCAGGATGACTTATACGGTCCACCCATTCCTCCAAAACCCATTCCATTTGTTGATATAACATCATCTCAGCACTAAGATGACCTCAGAGTCATATGGTGCATTTGAAAACTCTGTAATGTTTGGATAAATTAAAGGATTTGTTCCAAATAAAGTTAAGCGATAAGCGACGCTGTGTTGCTATGTGCGACATGTGGAGCATTTTAAGAAGCAGATGAGATAACACTGAAACTCAAGTGTTATTTACAGTTACAGATAACCAGTTAATACACTTGTTGGTCAATCTTACAGCAAAGTGATCAATAGGTTTAGTCACAAAAAATGTGTCTATTTTTTAATCTTGATGAGACTGTAAGGATGTGGACATTTGTCTTAGTCTGCCAGTAGTTTTAAGACATAACATGAGTGAAGGTTAAAAGTAAGTTTCTGGTCAAATAATTGAACAAAATCCCAGCAGATCAGTGACAGGCATTATAAACATGTAGATAGTCCAAACCAATGTAATGACATTCAGTCAACATCACAAACATGTAACTGTTTTCCAAAAACATTAACTGCCCAGTAAAGACACAACAGATCTGCTGACTGCTTTATTTATCTGGGTCAATGCACAATATAACTTTTCATTAACTTCAAAGAAATTCAAATAATTTTTTTCCCTCTAATTTCATGACCGTTTAGATCATTCGCAGAATAGATATTTTGCCCCTGGCTTCTCTCAGCAGCCTTAAAAATAGACCAGCTGTGTAAAATAAGACAATGACCGTCTTTTAGTTAACACAATACGGCCTTTGTGTGTCAGCAGACACATCCAAGCCTTGAGTTGCCACCATTAACATATCTCAAAGCTGAGTCATCGTCAATTACTGGTAGGAGCACAAAAGTTGGAAGTCATCTGTAATATGATGGATTTTTTTCAGTTGACACTTTTATATATTGTTTGATTTGCACAATAGGCTTAAACCAAACTGAGCAGACAAACAAGCTGCCACAGAGGGAGTAAACTATTCGAAAAAAAATCCTTACAGTATGTGTTAATGTTAAAGGTTCCCTCTGAGGACAATAGCTGCTGCCTGATCTTGGTAGAAATGTAAAAGTCCCAGTTTTTTAAAGGGCTAGGCCAAACAACTTCAGAGGTATATGTTTTTTAATTGACATAATTAGCAGAAAACAAACTATGTTCCAGTCCCAGTGGTATCAAGCTATGCACTTAATTTAGGTTTCATGTGAGGAACTACTTTCTACAAAAGAAATATGGGTTTCATGTAACTCCCCCTGTTTCCGAAAAGACACATTGCTGTACTGTTGAGAGTTTTTCAAATAGTTTTTTGAATCATTAAAGCAGCACAAAGTAATTTTTATTTGCTGCTTTCATTTACTTTGTTTTTTAGGGTTGATAGCTGTGAGGCTAATATCTCAAAAGTTCAGCACAGAAAACTATCTACACAGTTTGATACCAGAATGGGTAAGTAACATAAGATGTCTTTTTGTAACTTTTGGTGAACTGACCCTTTAAAATATCCTTTGTCCTATAGTAAACAATAGGATAATATTTAATCGGGTATTTATTACAAATCATTTATTCAAAAGTTTTTAAAAGGCAAAACAAACAAACAAACAAAAAAAGAAATAAATTAAGATCAGGTGAAAACAAGATGGGTGGAAAGTAATACAAAATTGAAATATAAATGTAATGTAGTGAACAACAAAAAGAGAAAACAAAGAATGCAAAATTCTAAATATAAGTGTCTGGAAGGTATCCAGAAAGTGTACAGAGCTGGTGGAATGTGTAATATTACCCAATAACAATAGGGTGTTGCACAATACTACTGAATAATACAATAATGATGACAGCTGAAGGAGTGTGAAGAGCATGTTAACAGACATAATATAGATGTAGTTCAGTGTCTATTGATAATGCTACACCTACAGATTGAATGGAAACATCCTGATCCTTAAAAACATGAAACTTCTGAATTGTCGTATAGACTTGTACATGTATATGTAGGGAATTTAGCTTCTGGGCCTGAAAAATGAGGCTGATGCAAAAATGCCTTAAACTGCAATACCAACAAGCGCCGCTAGGGGTTGGTTACAAAAAACCTCCAGCTCCATAGACTCCCATTCAACTTCTCTCATGAAATACTAAGTCAATCATTTTTTTCCATAAGTTGTTATGGTTTTGCTAGCTAAAGTCATTCCTTATTATTTGTTTTCTGGCAGTCAATCTGAAAATGATTCCATCATTAATTAGAAAATAAACCTCAAAAAGCAGTGTTTTTGGGTTTGTGTCTGTTTTATTGACAGGTCTGTGGTGCAGTCAAATTACTGAAATTGATGGGCAGGATGTAGTATTGTTGGGTTTCCAATTAGATTGAGTCAGATCCACCTTTTGGTCCCTCCCAGCTTGTCTAAATATGGTCACTTCTGGCTCTATTTAGCTGTATTTATTTATTATTATTTGATCTTATTTGTTTTTGTGTATATAGTCTGCGTGTGTGTGTATTTATTCATTGCTGTTATTTCTTTCTAAAATAATTATTTTTTTACCTATCTTATTTTATGTATACGTATTTGTAAATTCTTTCATATTGTGTACACCTTTTTTGTGTTTCTATGCTGCTGTGACGACAAAATTTATCCACTGTGGGATTAATAAAGTCTAAATCTAATCTAATCTAATCTAATTCGTTCCAAACTAGCAAAATGGCAACAGCCAATATCCTTACTCAAGGCTTCATAACGGCTGTTTACGAACCAATGTTTGACATCACTGTACGTTGGCACTTGGTTGTACATCGAGATATGTGTAAATGATGTATAAATAAAGTTAGAATACATGCCCTCCCGTGATACTGTAAACTACAGTAGACAACCAGATGTACTCTTTCTCCTTAATTTACAGTTCAAATAAAGCTTCAACAAATTCCCATCCTTCTGTCACATCCCATCACTCTCCAGGCTGCTAAGTCCATCACCTACCTGCTGTCACTCTCTCCTCTCACCCCTCCCTGAACCCACTCACACCCCACCACACCCCCACCCACCACCCCAGCCCACATTCCCCTCATTGCTTCTGGACCATGGAAAGCCCCTGGTACATTTTCAGAGCTGCTGAGCTCGTACACAGACAGAGAGCCCTCTCTCTCTTGCTCTCTTTCCATGGTGCCGCTGGCCAAAGCCAGCCATCAGATCACATGCTATGTGCAGCCTCAGCAGCAGAGGAGCACAGCTATTTGCTGGGGGCACACATGCTGGGGCCCAAATGAATGACTGACATTCTGGCGACCTCCCAGGATGGCAGCCGCCCGCTGGGGTAGAAGACTGTTTTAGGACAGGGTGTCATGGCTTATTGCTTCATCATTCGTCTGTGGTAGGCATGTTGTCTCCGGGGCAGAAGGCTGCAAAATGTTTTCACACTTCAAAAGGGCAGCTTTGGCTGGTATTTTTAAAGGGCCTCAGAGCTATGCCGCACAGTAACAATGTTCAGATTGGTTCAGTTTTGCCCTGAAGATGGTGATGACTGAGACGTTAAATGGAGGCATTTTGTGGTTCAAGCTTTTCTATTTTAAGAGGCTGATAAATGATAAAAGTCTTGAAATAAAATCCGCTAGAAAACTGAAATATCAGACATGCTAAGATGAAACTTCTGGAAAACGGTCGCCTCTGGCAGAAAGCTTTTGTTATGCAACTTTATGACTTGTTTTACATCTTGACACTTAACCTGTCAAATACCAGAAATACAGTTAACTTGAGAGAAGCTTTACCATGAGGTGTTTCGTTAGCTCAAAGAGAAATGGAAGAAGAAAATGGAAAAGGGAACATCATTACAGTGACACTCAGCTATTTGCGAACAGGGGCCAAATATTCAGTGTTGTGAGACAAAAAGAAACAGTTAGGTTTCCATGGTGTTGTCAACAAGCAGGTCTTGTGTTAAAAGTTCTACTTGAAAATGTTTTAGGTTTAAGTTTACCATGCAGGGAGGATTTCTGTGTTCTTTGTTTTGGATCACTGTCCTCCAAAATGTCACATTCAACAGAAGATTAGAGGAGTTGGTCACCAGTGTCATTTTGCCATTAAAGGCAAAAAAAACAGAACATAAAGTCATACATGTATTGGACATTTTGGCAGACATTTCTGCTCTGATAGGCTCTCTGTTATGTATCTGACTGATGTACAACAAAAACACAGAGCAGACCGCAGCATGCTGTGTTGGTTAGTGTACCAATATGTTTCTTAAAGCATTGTTCTTTAAATGCTTTGTACATGGCCTATTCTGTCGATGCTTTTCTTATTTTAGATCTCTTTTCAGTTTTAAATGGTACCAACACTGACTTCCACACAGCAAAATACAATACACAAGAGGACTTCTCAGATATCATGAGTGAGGAGAAAAATGTGGATTTTCCAGTTCTGTAGGGCTTGGAGAGTTGGATGTGGTCTCTTTGAAAACACACCTGAACATCACAGTTAGGGTCAGTTGCAGCAATTAAATAAATGCTGAGTCAAGTTAAGACAAGTCGTTCAATGGTTTGGGAAATGTGCTTGTTTTCTTTCTTGTAAGGAGTTAGACGGTAAGATTAATACCACTCCCATGTCTGTATGGCAGGTTCAGTACAGAGTTAAAATTGGCCAACCAGCACCTCAAAAGTTTACAAATTAACATTTAAGATTTTGTTTTGTTTCATAAAGGCTAGCAGTCCCTCCAGTTTCCAGTCTTTATGCTAGGTAAGCTAACCTTCTATGGTCCACAAAATCATACAGCATTTATTGGACAGATATAAGAGTGATATCTATCTTCTCATATAACTCTTGGCAAGAAAACAAGTATATTTTTTTTGGAACTAGGCTCAGTACAAAGTTAAAAGCACTCTACCAGCACATTTAAAGTTCCCCAACTAACATTTAATATATTGTTTTGTTTCATTTCTATAAGAACCAAAGTAGCCTACAACAATGATGACCTGTGGTTGTACAAAGGCTAGCAGTGCCTCCAGTTTCCAGTCTTTATGCTAAGTTAAACAAACCTTCTCTGCTGCACAACATCATATTTATTGGACAGATATGAGAGTGATATTTATCTTCTCATGTAATTCTTGGCAAGAAAACAAGTAAGCAAATTTTCTTGGAGTTCATTATTTAAGGTTTTAGGCCGCATCTTGTGCACATATCCAATTGATTACTTTACATTAAAACTTGTTGAAGATATGTGTGCACAACACGTCTGTTTCGTCATCGTCTCACACTTAACAGATTAATCTCTTGTGACTCACGTCTGAAGTCTGTTTGCTATGATTGTCTGGAAATTCCCTTCAATGTGGTGCGACTTGCAGCAACACGCAGGGCCTCTTGACTTTTCCCTTTAAACAAATAAGCCTATCTCTAGTTTTTGTATTTTCTTCAGTATTAATCTAAACAAGTGTCAAAAATAAATTAGATTATGCTTTCCCACTTGCTTCACCATAATTTCAACTGGAAACCCAGCCTGGCATTGGAATTCAAGCCATTGCGAAACACAAATACATGGGAAGCTTGTCGTCAGCGGTTTCCTGCGAACAGGATACCACTTGAGTGTAACTCACCTTGTCTCTTGCCTATTGTGTATTGTGTGAATGAGGAAGCCGTGGAGGGATGTGAGAGCCAAGGAGAGGAATCCATCCCACTCCTTCCAACACTATCAATTACATTCCTCACCAATCTGGCCCTATCAGATGACCTTGTCTGCTATTCTAGTTCATTCTTTCCCACCACACCAACAGAGTAACATGCATCCTGTCCTGACTACATTATACTCCAGGTACATACAGTCATCAAAGACGCACATAAACTCTGAGTCCAAAGACTTGAGGGAACAAAAAGAAAGTGAGAGAGTGAGACAAAGAGATGGACAAAGAGTCAAGAATCATGTTGTTCAGATTAACAACAACACAAATCTTTCTGCATACAATCACTTGCAAGTGAAAAAGCTTTTCACTAATATAATGTGTTCTGATAAATGACCCATGATAACAGTGGGTAAGAGTAAAATAGTGTAAAACTCATCAAAAATACATCTTAATTAATGTGTACATGCTATATTCATTACAAGCCTGGTAGTATCAGTAATTTGGAGGATGTAGTTAAAGAACTGTAGGGCTACAACAAATGGTTATTTTCATTGTCAATAAAAAAATCCACATTATTTCCTTGAATGATCGTTCTTTTAGTCTATTAAATGGCAAAGAATTGTGTCCCATTGCGAGATCCTCAAACCCACTTTTATTTAGTTTACAATTACATTTTAAAATTAAAACTGCAAGCAGTGATACCAGGCCCTTGCACGCCGACTCCCCTACGCCGGCTCCCTGATGTGCACCGCGCGAGAGGTCGCATTTCCCCGCTTAAAGTTGCCATTTTTGTCTCATTTCCTGTCTCCAGCAGGTGGCGCTATGGCTATAAGCAAATATTACCATACAGGTGTCTTCAGGGCGTTGACTGTTATCAAAGATGTAATGTTTGAGGAAGATCGGAATACTTACATAATACTTACAGTCACTTGTAGTTTCATGGCGAGACGCTCAAAATGGCCATCCAGCCACGGGCACACTGATTGACGAAAACAAATTCATGATGACAAGAGACTTTTTTCTACATCTCGGTGTGATACACATGTCCAACAAATTTGGTACATGTAAGTGAAACAGGGCTGCAGTTTAAGGGGCGCTGGCGAGTGAAATTTCTCAATATATTAACAACCACATGTTTACGCTATTCTGATCCCAACTTTGGGTTCATGTGATTTTGAATATGATAAAGCCTCCAAAAATGCAGTTGTTTACAGAGAATCATAATAATCGCTTGGATAACAATAGGGCTTTCACACTATCAGTGCTCGGCCCTGAATAATAATCATTTGAATAACAATAAGGCTTTCCGCACCTTTGGTCCAAATAAGGCGTTGTTATAGGCTGAATCTGACAGAACACAAAGTTGTAGCCATAAAAGTAGACAACACAATATAGATGTTGCTGCAATAATGTGCATGTCACACACATCCTCAACCCGACAGCAAAGATGATGAATGCAATCAGTAGTTTTAAGGTGGACTGAATATTAGTGTAACCAATTCAGTTTCTGACAAAATGTGAAATATAGTTACAATTTCCTCTTCTGTTCGTGAGTTACATTCATAAGAATGGGTCGGACATGAGGTCACAATGACCTGTGACCTCTGACCACCAAAATCTAATCTGTTCATTCTCGAGTCCAAGTGAACATTTACACCAAATTTGAAGAAAAGGACAACCTGAAAACATGAGGCCTCTAGCTGTGGCTATCGCTGACGTAAAGGCATAAAGAAGCTAAAGATGGCCTAAAAATTAATTTGTTGAATGATAATTTCTCGATCCCTCAGGTTTATCTTCCAGGCTCTTGTGGAGTGAAATCATTGGCCAAAGGTTCCTTTTAGATAAAGACATTGTACATTTTCCAGCTGATTTCTTAACAATAAAACAATAATAATAAAATAATTTATTGGCATTGTGCTCTTTGATTATGTTTCTTTATGTGACCAACATTTTATTGATGCGGATGGTCTTGTCAGCACGTTTATTTGCCATCTACTTAAGTTATTGTGTGTCCCTGTACATCTTTACAGACCTAGCAGATAATTAAACATTTTCTCTATATACTGAGCACCACAACCTGTCCTCCAGCTACTGTCTAGCTTCCAAACAAGTAACCTGACAACATCTGTTCAGGAGCCTGATCGTTTGGCATATCAGTATCAGCAACTGTCAGGGCAGGAAATGAACCAGCCTTGCAATAACACGTTTCAGCTTTACAGTGCAAACATGTTGTGATGTTGTGAATCCAAGACTCAAACTTAATCCAGACAGCTGGTTGAGGCTACTTTCACCGCATACTTTAATGGTGCTGTTAGCGAGTGTTTCTGAAACAGTGAATGCAGAGTTTTAGTGCACATGAATGGAACCTACAAATCCTACAGCTATGAAGATTCAGAAAGGTGTGAAGTCTAGTTGAACACAAAACCTGTGTCCAAAATGTGCAGCAACAGTATCAGTTACAGTAAAGTAGTTTTCATAAGCATTATTTGTGCGGTTGTTTAAATCTGCTGACCAATCCCTGCGTTACTTAGTACACATTAATTAATTATTGAATTCAGCCATTTTACGATGGGTGAAGATAGACAGTTTGGTTTCTAGGTTATATGTAAGGATGTGTTCATGCCTGTTCAGTGGGTCAGACAGAGAAATGCATGTTGGAGGAGAGGAAATTTAAAATGCAGCTCTTGCAAGTCGAAACATGAGTGATGAATTCATTACTTACAGCACTGCGTTAAACCTGTCAGTGATTTGGAAAACTGCCAAACTGGACTTTCAGATCAGAACTTACAGGAAGTTAATTTACATCTGCAAGTAAATAAATTCACACAAGCACAGAATACAAAAAGTGTATAGAAACCTGCAGGATGTGGAATACAGAAACAAAAACGTTGCTCTGTATGTTGAGTATCTCCTTTGTTTTGTCAGAATGACAAATAATTGTTGTCAGTATAACAGTTTTGACTCACACTTAGTGGTTACCTGCTTGGTTGATGGACTCATATCTGTCACTTGAACAAAAGATTCTGTTGAGGGTTTGGCTTCTTGACATTACTTTTAAAAATCTATTTTTGGTAATTACCCTTTTCAGAAAAAAACACATTAATTTAATGTACAAAAACTCATTTGATCACGTGACCACATGACACGTGAAACATTTTAATGGTGTAATGTATGAAGCCCATGTAGAGTGAAAACTTTTCCTCATATTTTTATCACGTGATCACATGTGTCCAATGTGGGAAACAAGGGAAACTTGTGTTTTTCTGTAAAGTTAAAAAAAAATTATGAAGCCATGAAATACCATAACATCTGACTGTTTCATACTTTACAAGTATAGTCTGTTGATGATGTAACTTTTTTTTTTTTTTTTTTTTTTTAAACTGTTTAGTTCAATAATACAAATTTTATTTCAAAAACTAAATGAAATCTTTCAATTTGAAGCTCAACTACACAATACATCACAGTAGACTTGTTTTTAACTACTGGACAGAACCTCCTCACAGTTTCCAACATAGTAACATGAACATGTACAGTTTCCAATCAATATTTAACAAACAGTCTCCAAAAGCTGCTGAAGGAATTCAATGTTACTAATAATCTTTTGTTCAGTTATATGATCTCTTTCCGGTTTGTTGTAAAGTGCGATACTGTCATTTTCAATTCTTTAGTACAAGTTGTGTGTTAAATATTTTTGTTTTATACTTTGTGTGTGTTGAATTTCAAGCTTTAAAAAAAGTTGTAATGTGATCGATGAACGGTCTACAAAAACTGAAGTGTGTCCCTTTAAGGGCTCCACCACACAGATTTGTCTTCCTTCCTCTCCTTTTGACAAAGACATTTTTATACTGACTTTAACAAATGGCTCAGAGGAGTAAATTTAGAGTCAGACTGTTTCCAGTTGTGTAACTAGTAGTTTGACTCCTCTCTCTGTTGCCTCATTTGTGCTCATGTTTCCACCAAAACCTCAAGAGAAATATGAGTTTACTGCAAATAGCAACAACACAATTGAGTTTTATTTTGCAGGGTGTTCTCAGATATTCCTCAGTGCCGCACTCTTCTTTTCACAAGGAATAATCCATTAAATATAGGTTTTGTCTGCTTTTGGGTTTCAGCGCTGACAGACACAGGAATTTTTGTGGCACGCCATTTTAGATGTTCATCTCCTGTAATGACTTTTTGAAAGCAACCATAATTTTCAAAGGGTCAGCCTCACATTCCTCTGCAAGTTCACAGGAAGAGTGCTACAATGGAGGACAAAATGACCAGAGGCGTTGTCCACCATGCCGAGAGACACACACACACACACACACACACACACACACACACACACACACACACACACACACACACACACACACACACACACACACACACACACACACACACACACACACACACACACACACACACACACACACACACACACACACACACACACATGCTGACACACAGAGGGAGGAGAGGAAGTCGTGAGGTGGTGTTAAATGACATGAGCAGGCTTTTAAAAAGGTGGAGACTGTGCTGCTTCACAGTGTGGATCTGAAGGGAAAATGCAAACATGTTCCACTTTGCTGACCAGTCGCCTCCATGTGAGTGCCGCCCACAGAGACGCTGTGTCTGCATGTTTTTTAATAAGGGACCCTTTAAGAATACGCAGCATCTGAAACATGACAGGAATGTGTGTGTGTGTGTGTGTGTGTGTGTGTGTGTGTGTGTGTGTGTGTGTGTGTGTGTGTGTGTGTGTGTGTGTGTGTGTGTGTGTGTGTGTGTGTGTGTGTGTGTGTTTAATTAAGGAGAGTGAAAGAGCCAGAGAGATGATTGAGGACACATATCATCAGGAGTTCAATACCAACTCATCTGGCCTATAGATTTTTAGGTTTAATGAGATAATCAGCCCAGGGCCAGTGGTCACATACTGTACAGCAATCAAGCATAGCATCTATAACCCTCCCTCTGTCTGTCTCTCCCTCTATGATTAGTCTGTTATGACTACTGTAAAACCTCTGGTATTGAAAGGACCCACAATAAAAGTCAGAGTCATGTCTAAAGTCCTCAATATAGCAGCCAGTAGGTCCAAGCAGGTAATAAATAGCTCAGACTTGTCTTATAGCTTTGACTGAAATAAAGCCTCTGATACTGATTTGCTTTTCCCCCTCAAGGCGGAAGGTTTATCTCTTTAAGGAAACTTTTGTTTCCTTAAATGGATGCTCCTCTCCTGTTAGACACATGTCAGACTCAGTTGTAGTCTGGTCTGTCCTGATTGACTCTCCATTCTTTGTGATTCTAATTGTGTCCTCCTCTCCGTAGCGAGACAACGTCTGCATGTTTGCGATTTCCACATGTAAATCAGCAGGAGGGTGCAAAGAGCCAATATATTTGTTGCAGTAGGGCTACAAAGATCTCCGATTCCAGAGGACAGCTGCTGCACACACACTGCACAGGCACACACGCACATTTAGACCATGTAACAGCTGCAGCGTAACATAATTGTGATTGGCCCCGCTGCAAATATTTTTCTTGGGCCCCTCCTCTTGCCCCAAACATAAATGCATGCTCGTGTGCGCACATACACAGCTCAAGAAGTTAGCAGGCCATGCTGCCAGCGTCTTGTCCATTTGCTCAAGAGCTTCTCGCTAAAAGGTTAAATCGCTGTGACAACAGTGTTACTATCAACGTTGCAACCCAGAGACTTTCAAGGGCCCATCCAAAAATGTAAGGTAGTCCGTCTTGCTCATGAAACATGTCTTCAAAGTAAACCATTCGGGGAATGACCCAAAAAAGTCACTGAATCGCAAATTTTATTGTTAATTCTAGCTTAATGTCTGTTACTGTCAGGTGCTCATAACCTACCTTAAAATATATATGGTCCCACGCATATCTGACTATTTGATGACCGTTTTCAGCAGGCTATCAAGTCATTTATCCATAGCCTATTGCGCAGGCGACAGAGCCGCCTGACTGCACAGAGTCCCTTTCCCTGCAACCTCTTCTTGCTCATCTCCAGCTGTCTGCTCCTGGCAAATTTGGAGAATCATCCCTCTAGTGTCATCCAATCTTCCTTAATCTGTGTCCTTACCAATTCTGCAACAATTACCAACACTAACAGCCTTAACACACTTGCCCCAGGTCACCCTGTATTGAGGAAGCTGGCTTTCTACAGCTCCCAATTTTTTAAAGATTCTACAACATTTCAGAGGGCAATACTTTTTACTCCACTATAACTCAAGTTACTTTTCATATCCAGTTATATTATAATGCACTGTTATAGCCAACATAAATTGAAATAAGCTGCACTTCTACCAACTACAACTTTAAAGTACTGCTGTCAGTGAATTAGTAATAAAGAACCAAGGTAAAGCTTTAAGTGACTGAATCATGTTTTTCAGGAAGCTTCCTGGAAAGAACTGTGAAATTTGATGCCATGGCTAAAATCCTAAAGGTGTAGTGTTCAGTCTGTCCATTCCCAACTAATTCAACGTGATTTCTAGTTCAACCTAGTCTTACAAAACCTAACAGGTCAGCTGAACATGTAAAAGTGTTCAGCTTGTCTGAAGACAAATCAAACACTTTTGCAGGAAAATGGTTTTCAGTAATGAACGAATCTTTATTTATGAATGACAACCAACAAATATGATTAAACCAAACTAAAATTAGATGATTAGGACCAAACTGTATTCTTATTTTGTGGAAGATAACTAAGTACATCTACTTAAGTATCACAAATACAATTTTGAGGGAAACAGTACCTTTAGGTGAGGTTCTTCATTTTAAGTAAAAGGGAAACTTACTGTAGTTTTTCTCACATACATTAATATTTTTAAATTGATATTTTACTTGCACTTGCAACATAATAAGTTTATAAAATAATAAATAAGTATTTTTACAGTGCCGTATTTCTACTTTAGTTAAAGTAAATGATCTGAAAACTTCTTCCACCATGGGGTGACTTTATCAGAAGTACAAAAATAGTCAAAGCACCAATGCTGCCTGAAGATTTTGTTCCAGAATTAGTTTTTTTTGCCCCTTCTCTAAACATGAATGCATTTATTTTAAGGCATTCAAACAAACCCATTCCTATACTCTTTTGCACTCTTCATTGGTAATAATAAAGCGCCTCTGCAGCTCCCCTCCTCCCCCTCCGTGTGGTTTTACGCTTTTGATCCCCGAGGGACCTCGCGTTTTACATTCCTGGCATTCCGACCTCAGTCCCTCCTCGGTTACTTATTATCGCTGCCTGCTCTCTCCACAATCATTTCACAGCAAGAGAGGAGCGCGGCAGCCCGTTCGGGGAAAGGAAGATGAGACACGTTTGAGTCGAAAAAACTGATGGAAATAGTGGGACTACTCTGAGTTTTACTTCGAGATCGAGGATTACGTTTTGTTACGATGAGAGCGTGAGCTGGTAAGAGGAGCGTCTTTTTTTCCTTTCTCTGACACAAAAGGAAAAAAACAACAACCAAGCACTAAACATGAATAAAGTATCTTTATTGTAACTTCTGGTTTAACCTTTTAGGACTAGAGTGTGTTATGAAGGAATTTAACGTTATTAAAAGCGTGTTAAATAGGACCGTTGTGCTGTAAGAGCAAAGTTATTTTACAATGCGGTTTTGTGCGCTTTTGCTCCCCCGTGAGAGTGGAATTTTTGGCGCATGCATTTTTTGCCTGCTGTAGAAAATGTCTCCACATCTCTGTGTTGTCGCTGTTGGCAATGTAGATCCAAGACTACTCTGTTCTCATATATTTCTAATTTATCTATAAAAGGAAGTATGTTTACATATGATTAAAGATTATGTTGCAAGGGTTGTTGCCAACGCCTGCATACCTCAAAGACAGCCTTTCCTCTGTATATTATTTGTATACAGTATTACTGTATTTACCTGCCTGATCTTATGTTTCTCACTGCCACCTCAGACTGATTTGTCTTTATTTTCTCCTAACTTTGTGTTCCAGGTTCACAGCTGATTTATTTAAGTGCTTTCACAGTGAGAAAAAGCAACTCAACTAAACTTTAGAGAGAAAAAACTACATTCACAAGGCAGTATGTCGTCCACTGAAGAGCCGTCTGGCACGGTCCTGCACCGGCTCATCCAGGAGCAGCTCCGCTATGGGAACCCCACAGACACCCGCACCTTATTAGCCATCCAGCAGCAGGCCCTGCGCGGAGGCAGTGGAAGCAACAGTGGGCCGAGCAGTGGAGGCGACATGAGCAGGAGCCCACGATCCTCTTTGGAGAGTCTCACCCAGGAGGACCCTCTGTTCCCTCAGCTCTCTGCGAGGCAGGAGCCCCAGGGCCAGGAGCACCAGGGAGACTACCATCACTCAGAAAGTGGCTACCAGCTACATGGGGAGAAGCTGCCAACTTATGAGCAGGCCAAAGCGCACTCTCAGTATCTGGCCTCTCACTGGGACCCAACAGGCCCAATCAGGCAGCTCCATGAGGGGAAGCTTCTACACGACGGGGCCTTCCACGAAGAAGCAGATATGATGGAGCTGAAGTGCAGCCATGTGCGGTCCCTCAGCGAGCATTGCATGCAGATTTCTCTGGAGAGGAATGATGCAGTGGCTAAAGCGGAGGCCATCAAGATCACCTCTCACAGCTACCCTGAGCTTCCTTACTACACTCCACAATGCCTCCAGAGCATGGGGCCAAGCATGGATAAACGCTGCCCACCCCCAGAGTACTCAGCCCCCATCCAGGGCCAAGGATTTATCCCACACCAGGTCCAGGATTCAGTGGAGGCTCAGCAGCACAGGTACAAAAAGGAGTTTGGTTACCATGGCCATATCTGTGATTGTGCGTGTATGTTCTTCTAGCTACTTTAACATTACATCATATTCTGTGGTTTAATTTTTGTATGAGAGCCCGCCCAATACTCATCATTGTGTTTCACATGCGTAAACACATACTTATAAGTGTGAGTCACAGCACTTTGGTCTGTCTACTGATTCATATATCCTCCTCGAAATACTTAGAGGAGAACAAGTCCAGCCCTGTAGGTGTTTGTAATGATTTGCATTATTGCCACAGGATACAACACAACACAGGCTTGTGTTGCCTTGGATTGTTTGACTTTTACATTCTGTGTAGCCACTGGAGTGAGCTTGTCTGCTTGCTGATAAATGGCAATAGAGTGATATTTCAGATACCTTGTCATAAATCCAAATGCCCCAAACAAGATTAAGCAAGCACAGCCTCTACTTAATATATCAAGTTTGTTTGTACTAAACAGTGTGTGTCTCATAGGTATGTCCAGTCTGGTCAGCCTGTTGATGTCCCCTGCTACAACACATACAACATCCTGCCACCCACTGGCTTGGAGGAGCCTAACCAGGTGGAGCTGCTGCTGATGGAGAACGAGAGACTGAGGCAAGAGCTGGAAACTCACAGGGAGAAGACCAGCCGTATTCAGAAGGTAAGAGGAAAAGTCAGAGAGAAAATCTTATGTCTATGAAGCTGACATCTTTCACAGGTCCTGTTGAAGGAATCAGAACATCCAAAGTCAAGCTGCATTGACAAACTTACTTTCAATTTGAGGAGTTTCACTTTATTTTAACCCAAAATAAAAAATAAAAAAAGGATTCCAAATCCATGACTCCATTTTCTGTCCAAAATATAAAAGGCAGTCTTAAAATCTAGGGAGAAAGGGAACCGGTTGCCACTAAAAATGGCAAATTAATTTCCTAAAACTACTAAAATTATTGACATGCTGAACATCCAGACAACAACTCCATCTTAGCCACCTGTCTATGAAACACAAGCTCAGTCAACAGTTGCTTCCCTGATATCCAATTCCAGGCACACTCTCTCATCTGGATGGACAGATGAGATCAGCAGCTGCTACCTTCCATACCACAGAGGCACAAACAGAGGTCACAGCCTGCTACTGTGTTTACACACTCCTCTCATTGTGTATCTGACCTAGTGGAGGCCAGTGTGTGTGTGCGTGTGTGCTTTAGTTCCAGGGAGGCCATAGATTTTCAGCGTAATCTAGGGCTTGTCAGCAGTCGATTGGGCTGCGACCCCCACACAGCTAATCTCTGGTTGGATTGGGGGTCTATAGCAGGTGGTAGACTGCTGTGTAAAAAGTGAAAGGTCCTTTTTTTTTCTCTTTTTCAACATTCTCATTTTAAACAGCAGTTCTTTTCCTGCCGTTTTGTTACTTTTTTTGATTGACTCTCAAACCAAACTGGCCCTAAAATAAGATATTTACTAGTTCAGCATGGTGGAAACAGCTTCAGTGACATTTGACACCTCAGCCAATCTGTGTAAAATCCACTCTCTGCTGGAGTTATGTCACATGGCCCCAGCCTTGTCTCAGCCTTAAAGAATGATAATTGCCAGGGTTGGAAAGTTTTCCCCGTCAGGCCGCAGCCCCGAGTAAACATGCCTGTGTGACTGCTGTAATGGTGGGTGTCTCTTTGCCGTTTCCACAACCCAGGCACAGGCATGCACACCTTCCTCCTCTGGCAACCTTCCGAAACGTGTGTGTGTGTGTGTGTGTGTGTGTGTGTGTGTGTGTGTGTGTGTGTGTGTGTGTGTGTGTGTGTGTGTGTGTGTGTGTGTGTGTGTGTGTGTGTGTGTGTGTGTGTGTGTGTGTGTGTGTGTGTGTGAGAGAGAGAGAGAGAGAGAGAGAGAGAGTCTTTGTGTGTGTATTTACTTGTGCCTTGCAGTGTGTTGTGTATGTGCACGCTCACACACCTGGAACTGGAGCTATCAGGAATGTAGATATAAATCAGTCACACAGGGAGTGGTGCGGGCTTGAATTCCTTCTCAGAATTATACGACACACACACACACACACACACACACACACACACACACACACACACACACACACACACACACACACACACACACACACACACACACACACACACAGTGTGTGTATACAGTGTACTGCATATGTACCCATATTTATATCTATGTACTGTAACAGCACAAATCAACATTCCAGCTCCTCTCTGGCATGTGAAGTAGGTTAACCAAAAATTCCTCTTCTCCACCTTCTTCATTTCTGCTCTCCTTTCTTACTTCTCTCCAATCCTCTTCTCCTCTCTTTTTTTTCTCCCCTCTCAGTTGGAGCAGGAGATCCAGCGCATTTCAGAGGCCTATGAGACACTGATGCAGGGCAGCAGTAAAAGAGAAAACTTGGAGCAGACACTAAGGAGGAGGCTGGTGGCTGAGATCAGGAGGCTGCAGGATTTCAACAGAGACCTAAGAGGTACTGACACAAAACCTCATAATATAACACAGAGGTAATCTGCAATAATAGCAGCTCCAGCATGCATGTGGTTTACACTTTAGTTTAATTTTAAAACTTTGCTGCATTGCAGAAAACTTGGAAAATGCCAGAACGCATGTGGCAAAAGAAGTGGAAGCAGCCGACCATAACCAGCACATCATGGCAAAACTCCTCGAACAAAGTAAGTACGCCTTCTTTTTTTTTCTTTTTTTTTTTTAAAGCTAGATTCCTCTCTACTGCTCTGTGCTACAGCCTCCTTTGGAATCAGCATGCTTGATTGGACTGGATTGTAGCATAGCATGGGGCCCTTTTTGTAGAGAAGGGCATCCTGCTTGCAGGAATTTCACTTGCATAACCTCAGCTTATTTGGTAAGAAGGCTTAATAATAGGGAATTCAATCCACGCACATCTTTGCAAGGGGAAATGAACCATCTCTAAATCACAGAGCAGCAGTAGAAGTGGTAGAAATGAGGTTCCCCCCACCTGTTGTGAGTGTGATTTATGTTGTCTGTTTAAGGAACTGGACTCAAGCAGTGTGGTGGTGTTTGTATGGCCTTGATGAGGAATGCTCAGTGCTATGTGGGTCAAAGGGATAGGGCAGCTTTCTCCCCCTTCCTCCTCTCAGCATTCCAGGAGTGCTTCGCTAAATGAAGAACACTGGCTACCATGTAGCAACTCTGGTACTTATTACTGGAGTTGGACTCAGGAGGGAGAGATTGAGGAATGTTCATAAGATATTTTCCCTTCTTTTTTTTTGAGAAAGGACTTCAGGACAGTTTGAATTCATTTCATATTTCAAGTGAAAGCACTTCCATCACATCCAGTGATACAATGTTAAACTTAGAACTATATTCTTGACTAATCAACATGACGACTTTTCTTTTACTTCAGATGAGGAGCAGAACTTTGAGCGGGAGCGCGTTGAGCGAGAGCTGCAGCGGTTGCGAGCGACAGCCGAAGAGCAGAGTGTCAGGGCGAAGCAGCTCGAGGAGACCCTGGAGGCGGCTCGTGGACGAGGTCGCCAGCTTGAGGACGAGTTGAGGAGGAAGAGGGCTTATGTGGAGAAAGTGGAGAGGCTTCAGAGTGCACTGGCTCAGCTACAGTCCACCTGTGAGAAGAGGGAGAGCTTGGAGATGAAGCTAAGGACACGTCTGGAGCAGGAGCTGAGGAGTCTGAGGGCACAACAGGTAAACCCCTTGTCCATGAAAAACTTTGACAAAACCCGTTGCTTTTAAGTAATACAACACTATTTTTAAAGTCATTCTGACCATCTGTTTCCAATGCTCTCGCTCTTCACCTACAGAGGCAGTCGCAGCCACCAGGAGTGACCATGAGCTCCCTTCAAGAGCGCCTGCATGAGCGTGAGGAGCGAATCCTGGCCCTCGAAGCCGACATGGTGCGATGGGAGCAGAAGTACCTGGAAGAGAGCACCATGAGGCAGTTTGCCATGGAGGTGGCTGCCACAGCTGCAGCCCAGAGGTAAAGGATGCTATGCGGCTTGACTTTTGCTTCATGTTTACTGAGACAGATATATGTGTTCTTTTAGTTCATTTGAGTTTGAATTAAGCCCAGAACAATTTCTTTTTCATTTACAGAGACACCACCATCATTAACCACTCACCCTGCCACTCCTCCAACAACAGTTTCAACGAGGACCTGCCTGTTGCAGACTACAGGAATCAGGAGATGGAGAACAGGTACTACTTTCAATCAACCCTCTTTTTGTTTTTAATAAAATACTTTAAGAAATCACGACAGGATGTCTCTTTTTGTCACTGTTATCTGCTTTCTGACATGGTTTGTTATACTTCTGCTCTGCATTAGGATCCGTGCTCTCTACGCCCAGATCTTGGAAAAAGATGCCGTGATCAAGATCCTCAACCAGCGGCTGCACCAGGATCAAGGTCGCAAGGAAGAGCAGAGTCCCCGAATGAACCTACTGAATATGGCAGGGGCACCTCTCCGAGCCGCCTGCTCCACTCCCTCCATCAGCACCACCAAGAGCAACCCTAATAGAGGTGAGGAGCGTAAGGTTCCCATCTAATAATGAATGTGTGGTACTAAGGACAACCAGACTACTGTATGTTTTACTTTACATGTGGATCGTATTTGTTTTTCAAATATACTTGCTGACAAATGCTGATAATTTCTGTGATGCTGTCTTTTAGGCAAGAGTCTCTCAGATGATCAGACTTTGCCGAACCGTCAGTTCTCCGTTCAGTCTGAATCTGGAACGTTAGAGCGGCAGGTGGCGGTAGCCAAAACCAAAGAGGCTGCCAGCACAACAAAACTCAGCAGTGGTGAGTGATCTATCAAATATGCATGAGTGCATCTGCTTACAAGGGCCAATAATCCAATAGTGCTCTCAGTATGAAACTTGAATGCTAAATGTTCTGCACACATGCAGAACAGAGCATGAGTACACAAACCTGCACTACACAAAACACACACACACACACACACACACACACACATACATACAGCATACTTGTTTCCATGGATATTCACATTTATTAACCGTGCTGCAGCTTAACCAGCCAATCAGATAGCATCTGTGCAGGTCATGGTTCATAATGTGGGCCCTGTGGAATGTGCCTGGTTAGGAAATAATGTGGATCTGTTGACTGAGCACATTCAGCAGAGGGGTCTGTTTGACTGTGGAAAATGTTTGTTAACCTTTAGTCATTGATGAAGTGTATCTGGGATTTTTTTTCCACTGTTTTAGCCTTAAAACATTTATATAATTATCTATTCCCTCTTTCTTCTTTTTCCAGACAAGGCAGCGCCTAAGAAGTTGCTATTAAACCCCTTCAGAGGACTGGATGAGCTG
>NW_027211075.1:0-122500 GCF_029030835.1 Brachyistius frenatus
AGAGTAGATTGTTATCTGCATCTGTTCAACCAACTGAACTGTTAGTATTCTTAGCTGTACTCGGATGGGGCGGGGCTTAATCCGGAAGTGGGCGGGAACTAACCTGAAAGTCCGAGATTGATATGGATTGATCGGAAATTGCTAAATTCATGATTTATTAAAAAATGATTTACAGAAGAAGGTTTTATTTTCTTAAGCGTTGCTATTTTCATTGTTGTTGTTAAACTATAGTGAAAAAATGTGGGTGATTTATACAGATCGAAATATGCACTGGAACAGTGAAACTTTAATACTAATAGAATAATACAAACCAAGCGTACCCATAAATGTGATGCAGAGCTCTGACAAGAAGGCACGAGGGATTTGAGAGTGTTTCAAACGTTTTATTGTTTTTTACAGAAAACCAAACAATAAACCAGAAATCCCCACAAACAAAAATATCACAGTCGGACTGCACTGCAGTTTTATTTGGGGGAAACAAAAACAAAAACAAAAAGCAAAACATCCTGAACGCAAAAAACAATCCCAACACTGACAGACTCAACCTGAAGAAAGAAAAACCTAACGTGGGTTAGTTATTATCATCATCATCATCATCATCATCATCACAACAACGTAATACAAAGAGGTTGGTTTTCTCAGTCACAGCGTAGAGAAGGATGATTGTTCACAAAAACAAAAATAAACACGAAATAAATACATACTGTGTCCAAACCCTTTATATATATATATATATACATATATATATATATATTCATATATATATATATGTATATATATATATTTATTTATTACACTCGAAGGAAACTCACTGATATGAACCAGAGATTTTCAAGAGCAGGGAGCACGAAACTCGATCCAGTTTGTAAGTAAATACAAAAATTAATTTGCTGACACGTCATTTCATTCATGTCGTTACTCCATCTGGGAAACAGTGACGGAGTAATAATTAAATAATATTAATATTAATATCGGCTAATTAACAGGCCATATGTAAGCTGTCATCGAGTTATTAAACTCAATAAATATGACGTAAATAAAAGTACAGATTGTGATGTCGTCAGTTTCAGTGTCTGATTTGTTAGTGTTATAAATGGAAGGAAATCCAGTCAGGAAAATGACAGATTTAACGTCCAATCGAAGATGTTCAGCAGTTTTGCTGACTAGACAACGAAAAAAACGAACAAAAACATTTAATTTTCTTTGACATTCATCATGAATTTGCTCCCCCGGAGTCGGTCTGTCAACACCGAGTTCGACCGCGACGTACAAAGGAATCGGAGGGAAAAACATTCGCTGCTAACCACCTCAAGGAGGTGTGAAGTCCTCCAACATGTTTCCAGTCTCTCACCCACAATAACACAAACGTGGTTCCCCGCTACCCCCTGCTGGTGGATTCAGCTCCCTGCTGCTTCTTCGGATCCACCCACGTATTAGAAGTGTGGCTTTATTATAATCACTTCCGAATATGTCACTTCAGCATTTTCTACTAATATTTCTTGCCATCTGTGTAATTTATGTCGTCCATTAATCCAACTTCGAGGTTTCAAAATTTTAACATCCAGAAACATTTCATGAGCAATGAAGCAGGAGGCGGAGCCTATTCATGTTCCTCTGATTTCAACATTGACTGTGAAACCTGCCGGGGAGCATTCATCAAATGTCTCGTCACATTTTGGAGAAACAGAAAGAAGTTGCAGTTCTTTAATAATAGTTAACAGTTCATTAATAATAAACTTTCAACGAATCGACTGTTACGTTTAAACTTCTGTCTATAAAACTGTCGAAAACCTCTAAAGTAAAGCAGCAGGTCATCGTGGATGAATGTTTGATTACACTCTGGAGGATAAATGAGTGGCGGTCTGAATTATTCAGTGAATTATTCAGAAAAAACAAAAGCCACCACTGCTCGTGAGTATGACGTCTGTATAATTTCTCACAAAACTAATTTCATGTTCCAGCTCGGACCGGTTTCATGTCGTACCGTGATATGAAAAAAAAAAAGCAACTGCACAGACTTCCTGTCAGACTTTGGATGAAATCCCAAAATCAAGGCCGTCCTACATGGCAGCGATCGCGTTAGCGGGAAAAAAGAAACTGGTAACCGTGGCAACCGAAGCAGGAAACACATCAAACACGTTGGACCATTATCACCTCCTTTAGCGCCCTCTAGCGGTGAGACTGCAGACTTACACCAAGTGACTATATTCTATTTCTGCCAACTGATTTCCCTAAATCCAACACAAGGAACCTTTTAAAGGTCCAGACGGGATCCATCTACTCTGTCACGCTCCTTGCAGTAAGTTTGCAGCTATTTTGATCATCATTTTGAGCTTTTCTCATAATTTTCAAAATGTTTACAAAACAAACAATCGATTAAAGATGAAAACGATCTGCAGAAAAATCCATAATGAAAATTTCTGCTTTACATGAATGTATTTTTTCATTTTCAAAAGAAAACAAGATTCACTCGTTGAACGGGTCGTTTTAACTGATGATCATAAGAATAATGGTGAAATACTGTATTCTGTGATTTATTACAATTCTGACACAGTTATCGTTCTATGAAAATGTCCTTTCAAACATTGTTGCAGCCGGTCAACATGACATTAGCTCTTCAGTAACACCTGCTGTATATAAACATGTATATATATGTATATATATAACCAACTGCAACAATAATCAACCTTCTGCCTCTACAATTAGTTGGACCGACCAAACAAATCCAAAAGAGAAGGGGAATACTGATTGTGCAAAATATTTGGCACACGTTTATTAATCAAATTCAACTTCACACAAACCAGATCAAGACTTTCAGTGCAGATATAAAAAACAAAAACAAAAAAAACATGCATCCTAAATATATTGTGACAAAATGATCTCTTGTGGGTTTTTGTGTCTGATTCTGTGCAGAAAAAAAAAGAAGCCAAGCGTGATTGGAAAGTAAAAACGGATTTCTTTACCGCTGGTATTAAACGTTACTTCCTGACAATATCACTCAGATGGGAACCCGAAGGATGAATCCTTGGCTAGTCTAGCAGAAAAAAAATATCCAACAACATTTGATCACTAAGTTGCTTGAAATATTCTTTTAACTTATGGGACACACACCGGCACTCACACACAACATCGTCTTCAGATACAGCAGCTGCTTTCCCGTAGAAACAACAAACCCAGAGGACAGGTGCACTGGAGACACTGCTCCGCAACACAGGAGAGGAAATCAAACTCATGTAAACTGATTCTGTAGAAATCTAGTGGTTACATCAGTAAGCTCTAGAAAAATAAATATTCTGTTTTACTCGTAATAACTGAACGAATGATTTGAGCTTTTGAACATGTTTGGTAGCAGTATCTCTAGCGCCCACGCCAGCAGCACAGCAAGACATCGTGGGGGGAAAAAACATCCAAAACAAAACCTGCCGAAGATTCAATGTCAAAAACACAAGGTCAAACGTGAAATCTGAAACATCAGAGAAGCGCAGACGACAAGGACTGGACGATGAACTGTGACGGCACATCAACATGCTAGGAGCAAACAGGAAGAGATCTGGAAAAAACAAAAGGGGAAGAAACACAACAGGGAGACAAAACTAGGTTAAACAGCAAATGGAAAAACAGACAGAAGACAGAAAAGGAAACCAAGAATGAACATTTCTGTTTTGCGGTCAAATCTAAATGCTCAACGGTCGGTGTCGAAGGGGCACATGCTACCAAATTCCGGTGGATGGCAACGGAAACAAACACAAACGGATGTCAGCCTCGGTAAAACTCGACCTCGCACAGGATTAGTGACAACATGCAGGCGACAGCCGGTGTCCAAGGTTGTCGGTCCTGCACGGTCCTGCGGGACACGACCATCAAAACATTTCTGTGAGCCCTAAAACGCTCCGTACCACACCTCCAACTTCATCCGCTCTAAAATGATTGGCAGATGGAAATCCTATAATATTCGAGGTGCTCTAACCACATGTGGTGAAAACCTGAAAGTGAGTTGCAGCGATCCTTCCAAACATGTGACCTTGAAGGAACAGCCCGTAAAAAACAATATTAATAATGGTAGTGGAGTTTACAAAGATGAGAGGTGATGGAGGTCAAAGAGGACAAGCAGGTCCTGATCACTCAGCTCAGTTTAACAGCGCAAACCAAGCATGATGTCATCATAATCTAAGTTAGTATTATTGTATAAAAACACATGGTGCTTGCTAATGTTTCTGACCCGTTTTAATCATTCAAATCCAACATGACGCAAACTCAAAACACAAAAGGTGAAATAAAATGACAAAAATGATTTTGAATACATTTGAAGAGGAGACAAGTAAGGAGTCACCGAGGAACCGGGAGTAGAGGATGGAGAGAGAAATGAACAGAAATAACATCATGTTGAAGGCAGCAATACATTCAACTTCTCTCATGAAATTCTTAAGTCAATAAAAAGTTTCCTGTATGTCATTTGCTAAATTCACTCTTCCAGATTAGTGTTCTGGAGGTCCATCGGAAAATAATCCCTCATTAATTATAAATAAGATTTAAAAAGCTGTGTTTTTGGGGGCGTGTCTGTTTGATTGACAGGCCTGTGATGCAGTCAGGTTACAGCTATCGGTGGGTGGGACGTAGTATCGTCAGGTTTCCGATCAGATCGGTCAGATCCACCACTTCTTCCTATGCAATACTGTTTGACAGATTATTTAGACTATTGCTTGCTGACATGGGTTTCTCGCCATCATTATCCAGTTTTAGCAATCCAAACGTCTAAAAGCACATGTGTAGATTAGGGAAATAAACATTTTTGGGTCATGCTCAGTTTTTGGACCTCTGTATATATCACCCTGCATACAGCCAAGTTTTTGAATGAAGTTATGTTTGATCAGTGATTCCCAAAGTTGGGTTGGTATACCGCTGGTAGTCAGGGATGGGCTGCTGAGACCAAACCTACGCCCTGGCAATGTAACACCCTTTTACAGCGGAAATCAAAGTATTTGAAAAGCTATACATTTTTATTTTTTCTTCCGGCTCTGTGCGTCATCAAATTTTAATTTAAAGATATATATTCAGCAATTGTCAGGTTGAAGCACGTTTGTGCTTCAAAGAAGGAAGCAGTGTATTTGGCTAAAACTAAAAACATAAGAAGCAAAGAGCTGGTTGAAAATACCTGTCTGCCAAGTTTGATTATAGTGCCATCATCTGGCCAATTGTAGTCATATTAGTTGTACAGCTAACTAAAGAAAATGACTAACAGATTTTCCACCTTCTAATAACTTAAGGTGACGACATTCAACGTGCAAAACTGGTATATTTTTGTCTTTTTATGCTTAAAACAGTCAAAATGTTGGTGATGAAATTCTGAAAACAAAATTAAAAAATCTGACATCATTCTGATGATGGATGAAGTTTGATCAAACAGTACAAATTACAAATAAATATTGACTATCACTGCAGACTCCCTGTTTGACCAAACTGAACCCCGTTGACAACCCGTGATGTCGAGTATCCATGAATGTGTTTGAACGTAGACTGAAGGAGATATAGATAACTATGTTAGATATTTTTGCATATTTTGATGCAAAAATATCTAACATAGTGATGACTTTTGAATTGACCACATGTTGCAGCGGGCCAAAGTTTTGTCCCAATAACAGTTGATGTAGTGAAAACATTTCAGCGCTGTGCAAGAAGTATGAAGTCCAAACTGTAACTCGCACAAAATTCATTGCGTTTTGATGTAAACCTACTTAAAGCTGAGACTTGGAACTTTAACGTGGTATCCGTCTTTTAATTTAAAAATCAAATCTGTGAAAACACAAGAGCCTGAAGAACACAAAAATGTGTATCTCACCCTAAACTTTAGACTGAAACACTTCTGTGTTGCAAATAACAACTTTTCGTGGTTGTTGACTAAAACAAACATTTGACTTCATGCCTGGCTTTTAATAAATTGGTATCGAGCAGTTTTTCTGTCTTTAAATTAAAGTAATTGTGTCTGCCTGTGTGTGTGTGTGTGTGTGTGTGTGTGTGTGTGTGTGTGTGTGTGTGTGTGTGTGTGTGTGTGTGTGTGTGTGTGTGTGTGTGTGTGTGTGTTCATATATAGAATTGGAGTTAAACCCATAACAACGCAGCTGGTTTGGCTTTGACCAAAAAGTCCCTGAAACATATGTTTTTGAAAATAAATGCTTTTGTGTGCAATATATAAAAGCACGAACATAACATGAGGTTCACAGTACAAAATTACACCAAACACACTATGGCATTCAACTTATTTATCATTAAAAAAAAAAATCTTGGCACCCTGGATTTGCCCATATCACACATAATTGTACGATGGCTGTCCCGGCCACAATATTTGCACTTAGACCTGGAATCAGTTTTAAAACTGATTCTGGGATCAGAAATATGCTCAGTACTTCATCTTGTGCATATGATGGCTATTTATTCATATAGAAAGACAAGACCAAGAGGCACATGTTGAAAATTTACTTTTAGAATAAGCTAAGTCCATGTGTTTCTGGAAAATGAGTGATTTATTTCAATGAAGGCATGTATGACATAGAGTCCGTGGTGGCACTGAGGGATCCTTGATACACAGTTCATGCCACACTGACATGTAGTACACATCACCAAAAGGAAACAGGCAAAAACAGGATACACACCAGGAGATAAAATGGAGTTGCAGACTTCACATTTGTCTTTCAAAGCGATTTCAATTCAGATAAATAATTAAGGCAATAAATAGCTCCCCACACACACACGGGAAGTATAAAACCTATATAAAAATAGAAAAGGCATAATAGTTTAAATATACATCTCAACATTTGACTTGCTTCGAAGCTATATATATAAAAACATGGTTTTCTGGAAGCAACTAACAGGTTTCTCTTGAGGAATTTAAATGAATTCTCCAATAACACAAGATATCAAGTGAGAGACACGTGGTGTGGACTTCAATAAAATAGCTAGCTGCTAACTAGCAGGAAATCAGCAGCGGGTTGTTGATACATTTATAGAACCATGTTTCCCAAAAAAATGGGGACACTGTAAAATGTAAATAAAAACAGAGCGTGATGATTTGCAAATGATGTAAACCCATATTTAATTTCAAATAGAACAAAATATCAAATGTTGAAACTGGGAAATTACATTATTTTATTAAAAAAAATAAGTGCTTATTTTAAGTTTGATGCCACCAACACAGTTCAAAAAAGTTGGGACGGGGTCAACAAAAGACTGGAAACGTTGTGTAAAGCTAAAAAAAAAAAAAAACACCAAGTGGAACATCTCACAACTAATTAGGTTACCTGGCAACAGATCGTTATACATGATTGGGTATAAAAAGATGATTTCAGAGAGGCGGCGTCTCAGCAGTGAAGATGGGGAGAGGTTCACCACTCTGTGAAAGACTTTGTGGGAAAATAGTGGAACAATCTAAAAATAATGTTCCTCAACGTCAAACTACAAAGAATTAGTGGATTTCATCGTCTACGGTTCATAATATCATTAAAAGATTCAGAGAATCTGGAGAAATCTCTGAACACAAGGGACAAGGCTGGAAAGCAATATTGGATGGTGGTGATCTTCGGCTGTCAGGCAGCACTGCATTAAAAACAGACACTATTCTGGAGTGGAAATCACTGCATGGGCTCAGGAACACTTGTGAAAACCATCGTCTGTGAACACAGTTTATCGCTGCGTCCACAAATGCAGGTTAAAACTCTCCAAAGAAGAAACCAGATAGAAACATGATCCAGAAACACCGCCGCCTTCTCTGGACCGAGATCATTGAAGATGGACTGAGGTGAAGTGGACAACTGTCCTGAGGTCTGATGGATCACAATCTGAGATTCTGTTTGGAAATCATGGAAATCTTGTTATCAGCTCAGTTCTAAAGCCAGCATCTGTGATGGTTTCAGCAGAACAACGTCCAACCACATTCTGCACGTATTCCAACAGCATGGCTCCGTAGTAGAAGAGTCCGCTGATAAACTGGCCTCCTGCAGTCCAGACCTGTCAATCATTGAAAACTTTTGGTGCATCATGAAATAAAACTGAGCAGCTAAAATGCTATATCAGCCAAGAATTGGACAACATTTCACTTTCAAAACAGCAACTAGCTTGTTTACCGAGTGTTGTAAAAAAGAAGAGGTGATGCAACCCAGTGGTAAACATGACCCTGTCCCACAAACGTGTTGCTGGCATCAAATTAAAAAATGAGCGTATTTTCATAAAACAATACGATTTCCCAGTTTCAACATTTAATATGATATCTTCGTTCTGTTTTCAATTGAATGTGCTGACATGATTTGCAAATCATCGCATTCTGTTTTTATGTACATTTTACACAGCGTCACAACTTTTTGGGAAATGGGGTTGTACAAAATGCCTAGTTTCAGAGTAGAAATAAACTAAAACCATAAATTGGGTTCATAAAAAGCATTATATCTGCATCAGACCGACTCTTGGGTGAGTGGAATAAGCCTGCGAAGTTCGGTTTTATTGTCAAAGTTCACAGTATTGCTATTTACAGCTGACAGTTTGGCTGCACAGCCCACATCAGCTCGGCCTCTAACCTGCCACTCAGGAAACATCTATATTTAAATGCAGTTTCAACAGCATTAAAAAAAAAAAAAAAAAAAAAGGTCTTACTAATCTCCAGATAAAGAAAAAAGCACAATAAATACAATGAGTAGACTTGTTTGACAGGAGGATGAAGAAGTCAATTCCAGCCAATGATTCTGTACTACACAAACCATATGCAGACGTGTAGCCAGCCACCTGAGGCCACTTAACTGTTGTAAGCTACGCAACAGCTGCTACACCCAGACGACACGTCAAATATGATCAAGCGTTACTGCGACGTCGTTAGATGTAACGCAGGAAAAACAAGTGACGGTCCTGAGCACAAATCTCAAAGGAGCACACGTAACAGCTCTTCCCTCCCCGTCCCAGAGGTAACGTGAGGTTGTGATTAGGAGTCGAACCCAACCTCAGTGACTTCAGCTCGGAGTTAAAATAACCAGAGAACGAGAACACCATGTTCACTGCACGAACAGACTTCTTAACTTTTAGCGTAGTCACTGATTTAGACTCTTTCCCTCGTAACACTGACGCTCACATTTTATAAACAGAGTATGTCTAAGTGCCATTTGTTTTTTTGGTGGAACTCCTCCTTTGGGACAAATGTACCCTCTGTACCCTTCAATCTCAAACTAATTTGAGTGTTTATCACATACATTGTCTCCATTTCAAAGAGATAATGCAGACACCCAATTCAAAAGTAGGAAAAAAAACCCACATCTGCTTTGGGAAATGTAAAAAAAACCTTGTAATGATTTAGTTTTTTTCAGAATCAAATGTAAACATGTCTTTTTCCAGCTGCTGCCTGCTTTGAGAAGCTTTTTATGATGAGTGTGGGTGGAAGTGGAAAGGGAAAGTTATTTGGGAAGTAAGAAACATGCATTTGGCACCCAATGATCAATGTGCAACAAATGTTAACAATCAACTCAACTCATTATCTACCACAGCAAACGGACACCATTTTAACTTCGAATAAAATAGACCTGTATCTCGTATTTTGTTAGAACGAAACCAAAGTGCATGAAGCACAAAAGAACACAAGGAGAATACAGTCAGGCCTGAAATCTCTCACATGTATCTTCATGTGTTTCCTTTGCCTGGACATGTTATAATGACCAGGAGAGGCAGTGAAGCAGGCCTGTCAATGCACAGACATGTTTCTGAGTGGACCAGTCTTACTTGGTAATTCGTACTCCACTTACCATGACACCACCCTGCCTAGCTACGTCTGCAGTGCTTCAGCACCGTCAGTAGGGCTTGCTGTCATTCTTTGAGCGCTTCAGCTGCACCTTCAGCCTTTTCATACCAATCTGGAAACCATTCATCGACTGGATGGCTGCCTGTGACGACACCGGGTTGTCGTAGCTCACGAAGCCTGGAGAAATACAAAACACTCAGAATAGTTCCAACCAACTTTCTCATAGTTTCCTCAAAAAATTTGCAATATTGCAATAACAAAAATTATTGCAAAAACATCCCTCCCAATCCTTTCTACAATCACCACTCACTCCTTACCGCCTTTTAAGAACAAAAGTCCCTCCATCATGTCTCAACACAGAAACATTACCTGTGGCTGCATGCACACCGTTTTCATTTGAAATCATTTCGACTGATGATTTCGTGTCAACTGTTCTGGTGTTTAAATGCACCGGCGTATTTAATCAGAACGCCTGTGTGACGTGCAAACGTGATGTGTAATTGATCTGATTTATCGCCTTGTTTTTCCCCACCCGTCCCTAGACTGTTTTTGATTGGCTGATATTGTTACCTGAACCGTCTCAGCAAACAAATGCTGAGTGCTAGCCATTAAGAACCAGAGTAGGACGGGTCCTCACAGAAGACAAATGGGAATAAAATATGATGGGACATCTGTAGTCTTCTCAGCAAAGTATTTTGCCATTATTGTCTTGCTGTTAATCAAAGCCAGATGTCCATAACAAGGCATGCTAGGTGTCCAATAATGTTCAGTACTTTAGCAGTTTGGGTTTAAAAATAAACTCAGCTGGGGTCCAGTTCAGCGTGGAGGTGCTGGTTGCCTATTTATTAAAGTTTATAAATATAAAACCTGTCACATGTCTAAATCGTGGCCTGTTTTGCACGACTTGCGGTGTTGCAGTGTACAGGTGCTTTCCTCGGTTTGGAGACGGCGTGGGTGCCTGTGAAGGACTGTGCAGGCAAATAGGGCATCAATCTGAGAAAAATGTTTCTAAATGTCAAATTGTCAAAAGAATTGGAGGATTTCATTATCCACGGTACTTAATATCATTAAAATAGAGTCCTCCAGGCTAAAGAGGAGAGGGACCATCCAGCTTGTTATCAGTGCGCAGTTCAAAAGCCTGTATCCGTCTCGTCCGGGTGCTACACTGGCCTGCCTGCAGTCCAGACCTGTCACCCATTGAAAACACTGGTGCATCATAAAAACATAACAGAGGAGACCCCGAACTGTTGAGAAGCAGAAATCCTGTACCATGCTGTATCAGGGACAACATTTCACTTTGGAAACTCTAGCAACTGGTCTGCTCATTTCCCAAATGTTTGCAGAGTGTTGTTAAGAGAAGAAATGATGCAACACATGCCTGTCCCCATTTTTTTAAAATCAAATTTGGCAGCAAATTCAAAATGAGCACATATTTTCCTAGAAAGAGAATAAAATGTCATGGTTTCAACATTTGATATGTTGTATTTGTTCTATTTTCAATTAAATATCAGTTTACATGATTTGCAAATGATCACATTCGGTTTTTACTTACATTTTACAGTGCGCCACTTTTTTGGGAACAAGGTTGTGTGCTCTTTGTCTGTCACATGACTGATCTTATTGCTCCCAAATAACCGAGCCAATCAGTGAATCACGACAACAATACTTCAGTAGAGGACAAAGCAGCTGGGTAAAGGCCAACAAATACTGGAAGAATCAAGGACACTAAATAGTCAATTAATGTATACGTATTCACCCTGGCTCCACATACCTGTTTTTGGAATGAAAAATTTGGGGAGCATTTAATTAAATTGGGGGCTGTTCGAACATTTTATTGATCATTTTATTTAAAAGGACAAAACATGAAACAGTATTTGGCCTGAACTCACCAAAACACTTGCTGAGGTTTGTCTGTTTATCAATGAAGACTTTTGCAGAGATGACATTTCCGAAGGGCATAAACATCTGGAGCAGGTCCTGGTCTCCAAACTCCTGGGGCAGGTGGTAAATGAACAAGTTCGCACCTTCTGGACCTGCCAATCAAAGAGTACATTTTTACCAGTTATACAAAGGTTGTTTTTCACAATTTGACTCCAAATACGATTGTGATGAAATAAAAATGTTTAGCAAATTAAACAGTATGACATAGAGCCTCTGAGAGCTCATGTAGTACAAAAAACTGTGGTCAAGAAAACAAACTATGGAATTAATTTATGCAAATTAGTAAACAGAGTGCAAAGATTGCTTATCAGCTCCAGCAGTCACATAAATAATGTAATTTTGAGTTGTTTTGTCAGACTTTTTTTTTGTTTTACCAGCATAAATAAACACCAGCAGCTCCTTTAAACGTAGGAGCAGATGCCTGCACTCAACTTAACTTTCTTTATTCACTCCTTTTAACTATCTATATCCATTCAATCTCACAGCACAGCTGCTCCGACCTGTAAACTGGTGCTTGTGTTTACTTTGTCTATGTCAAGTCATAAAATTATTATAATATTTTATTTTTTCTGTAGTTTGGCAGAATGGTCAAAATTTTACTCATTAACAAATACATGTTTACTATCTGACGACAGAAACTGAAAATAATCTATAAATTGTAAATGTATTGTGAATCCGACTTCATCCTGCATTATAACAAAATATTATTATTATTATCACAGCAGGTGAACCAGTCCATGCCTCCTCTCCTTCCTACACTTAAAAGCAGCCTGAAAAAACCCATTAAATGCAGTTTAGAATTTTTGTTGTTGTTGTAATTCACAGTAAATACAGACTTTTATTTACATTTGTATGTGAATTTCACACAAATTATAATATATTCAACTTTTATATAAGTTACATCAGGAATGGAAGAGGTCCCAAAATTCAATCTGTGCTCACGGTTTGCCAATGCAAATTTTTACATTCATATTTTCTGTCTAACAAATGACCCTTGTAGACTTTATTCTATCAAATAAGACATTCATTATAAAGAAGAAAAAAAACTAAACAATATCAAAC
Organism: Brachyistius frenatus; assembly: GCF_029030835.1. NCBI lineage: Eukaryota > Metazoa > Chordata > Actinopteri > Embiotocidae > Brachyistius > Brachyistius frenatus. Next base: position 12,770 of record NW_027211075.1, read on the forward strand.
AAATGGGCTGAAAATATCTGAGAAGTATGGCTATTATTAAGACACAGACAAGGAAAAGCATTGTGTTATGGACTGGATCTGGTTTCAAAGTGTAAATGTTGACATTATGATCTGAGGCCATGTCAGAGAGAAGGTGGTGACGTCTTACCGGTGCCGCGCCTGTTGCTGGCTGAAGCAGCGGATTTAAAAAAAGACAGTCCTTAGATTAAAACACAGCACACACACGTCACACTTGCCAACATCAGTAGTTTAAGCTTAAATGCATAACTCATTTTGTGAGGAACCTGGGACTTTATTATAAACCCTAGGTTTATTTCACTACCTCCACTTTTAAGCTCATATCTTGGTCATAATAGGGGCGAACCCTTCATGCTATATTTTGTTTATTTCAGGACTGTCTAGGCAATCCAGATCTTTCATCATTTCTTTGATAATACTTTTATCAACTTTCTATATTAGATATTAAATCTTGTGAAATTGTTATTTTGTGTCTCACCATAAAATATTGCCAGTAGAGATATATTTTTTATCATTGAGTAGAGAATGTTCTCTGGAATCTGTCAATATCTGAACTACCTTTGTGGGACACTCTATGACTTCGTAATTTGAGTGCCTGACGTAAAATAAATGTCCTGAATGACTGTGGGTGGCCAGAGGCCCAAACCAGGGCCACACACTCAGGGACACGCCCCTGTGATATGTATGTATGTAGTAGAAGAGTCCAGGGGCTAGACTGGCTTCCTGCAGTCCAGACCTGGCACCCACTGAAAACACTGGGCGCATAATGGAGCAAACCCTGAACTGTTGAGCAGCTGAAATCCTGTGTCAGGTAAGAACTGGACAAAACTCCAGCAAATAAATAAATACGTAAATAAATAAATCCATCCATCCATCCATCCATCCATCCATCCATCCACCCACCCACCCACCTACCTACCTACCTACCTACCTACTTCTGTAACTTTGCCTCTGCTGTTCCTTTCAATAGGCTGTAGCAGCCTATTGACGTTTTTTGGTTTCTCTGGGTGTCAATTTAAGTGAAAACTGGACTAAATTGGACTGAAGAAAGAAATACTTTAAAACATACAGTACAAAAAAAAAACTACACGATCATGCAGTGGATCTTTGGTAACAATAATTATCACCCAACTCCTCGTGCTCTCCTCACAGTCCATAAAATTCTTTAGTCATCTGTATTTTTTGTTTCATCTCTTGTTTTCTGATCCCAGCATTCAGAACCCACCTTCCTTTTGGCTGCCTGCAGCGGATACGTTCTGCTGGGACAGCAGGCTCTGGTTGTACAGGCTGGGGAGGGCAGCAGCAGCATACTGCTGGATGCCTGAGTAGGCCTGACTTAGTGCCTCCATTGTATTTCCTGAGCCGTTAGACAGACCTCCAGAGCTAAGGCTGCCATTCAGTGCTGCCATGCCTGCATCGCAAGAAAACACAAGCTCTTATTACTCATCCAATCAAAAGAATGTTTTAAACTGTGCAAGTCCAGCTTTGGGTTCTTACCTGCCAGGGAGCCCATGTTGAGGCCAGCTCCAGCACTAGCAGCCAAAGACTGCAGGGCTCCCAAAGAAGCCATGGGGTTCACTGAGGAGTTGTTGCTGGAGGTGGGGGAGGAGCCTGCTTGGGGAACATATAATGTTAAAAGTATACAAAATAGGGATGCACAATGTACAATACCAGTCAAAAGTTTGGACACACCTACTAATTCAGGGGCTTTTTTTTATTATTATTATTTTCACTATACTCTTGGCATTCTCTGAATTGCTTCATTAGGTAGTCACCTGGATTAGGGCTGGGCGATAAAGACCAAAAATTATATCTCCGTATTTTTTGGCTGAATGGCGATACCATGATATATATATATATATATATATATATATATATATATATATATATATATATATATATATATATATATATATATATATATATCTTGGTATTTTCTATAAATTGGGTTAAATGTTCATTTTCAAGTCAATGCTGTACATGACATCTTCTCCATGCGTCACCATGGAAACGGACACCATCCATTCTTCATCTCACATGGTACAGATGAAAAATGGTCTTGTGTCCATGCTTTGTACTTTTTCTTCTTTTAATCACATTGGTCTCCTTCAGTTTTAGTTTCTTTGTAGAAGTTCTCATTTATCGCTCAACCTTTGCAACCGTGAATGTTGAAATGTGTCTGAACTCTAGGAAGTACTGATGTGAGCTGTAATCTGAGGTGCTGTTGGACATTTCTGAAGTCAGTAACTCTAATGAAGTTACGCTCTGCAGTAGCGGTGACTCTTGGTCCTCCTCTCCTTTTAACTTCCTTTTCCGTTCATGATGAATCGTAGTTTCTTCTTCGTCGAGCAGTTCTTGTCAAACAATTTATGATCTCAAGAAATCCCACCAATAAATGGCCGGTGAATTAAAACCTATTCCAAATGACTACCTCATGAAGCTGGTTAAGATACAGACAACATAAACACATATTTAATGTAACAGCAGACCTTAATTATCTAGAAATTGAGCCCAAGACAAGGCAGCCCCCTCCAGGTACTTCAGGTAGAAGGAGGTAGGACAACAGGGAGATGATGATTTAACCGTCTTTAATTGTGGGCTTCAGTAGTTATAGTTAACCGTTATTAATATTATATTTCTGTAGCCTTCAAATGCTTGAGAATGAAGAGGGAAGGTCTGGCGTTAGTTTATATAAAGAAAATAAACTATGACAAATCATTGCCACAAATAATTAAAAAATACATGAATGAGTGCTCTATTTCTTGAGATAAAAGCTCTCAAAAATGTTGTTGTTTTAGAGAAATTAACTTAAACATATCTTCCACTTCACATTCTTGTAATTTCAGTTATCATGTCAGTTTTGGCTACAACGAGCAGCTAATTATCCCTTAGCATGTTTGGACCTAAAATTCCAAATAATAACAAACACAATAGGAAATATTAAGACAAAACTATGTTACATTTTTACAGTTACTGTCAGACTGTGCCACAAAAATTTCAGTTAATGATCCACATCATCAAAATGAAGACTGGGTAGAAAAGCAAGAACTAAAGTTTGAATTGAAAATATCTTTTTTTTTTTAAATTTCTTTACATATTTATAGAGCTTATAGAAATATATATTCATATTTGTTTGCACAGATGCTTAAGAGAGTTGAATTTGTGAAGCTGAAATGTTCCAGTTGTGTTGGCTCACATACCAGGAAGCCTTACCGTGTATACCTTGACAATCTTACAATACTGTAGTTGGAATTTTTTTTTGTGTGTACCTGAGCTTGTTAGCGCACTTAGCGGGCTGCTAGATGTCGTCATGGCGCTGGAGCCTGTTGGTGAACCGGTGGCGGTCGCTGCTGCTGCTAAAGCAGCCAGGTTCTGCATGGCGTTAAGACCTGACAGACACGCGTATATAGTCAAGTTCAAGAGTCCTTCTTCTGACCAATACTGTATACAAAAAATATATATCAGCACATTTTCTCCACTGAAATTTGCTGGATGTGAGGATGGATTTAAGAGGAATAACAAAGGGGACATAAGTTCTGGTGTTCTTGTCGCAGCCAACAATACATATTTATATATTCAAATCTTACTCTTCAAGCCTTCACACAATGCTGGTTAAGGCGCTCGCTGCCAGATAAACCTCTCTGTATTCCACAGTATATGAAGATTTTAAATCTGGTGTTCCCACACTGGACAGATAAATGCACAATGCCAACACTTCTACACTTTCATCGAGTTAGGATGGTGAAACAAGCCATTTTATGGCAGTTGTGACACAAAAGAATTTGTCGCCTTGATATTTAATGTAGATCCAGTGGTGTGAAAAAGTGTTTGTCCCCTTCCTGATTTCTTATTTTTTTGCATGTTTGTCACACTTAAATGTTTCAGATCATCAAACAAATTTAAATATTAGTCAAAGATAACAAGTAAACACAAAATGCAGTTTTTAAATGAAGGTTTTTATTATTAAGGGAGAAAAAAAAATCCAAACCCACATGGCCCTGTGTGAAAAAGTGTTTGCCCCCTAAACCTAATAACTGGTTGGGCTACCCTTAGCAGCAACAACTGCGATCAAGCGTTTGCGATAACTTGCAATGAGTCTTTTCCAGCTGTGGAGGAATTTTGGCCGACTCATCTTTACAGAGTTGTTGTAATTCAGCCACATTGGAGGATTTTCGAGCACAAACCGCCTTTTTAAGGTCATGCCACAGCATCTCAATAGGATCCAGGTCAGGACTTTGACGAGGCCACTCCAAAGTCTTCATTTTGTTTTTCTTCAGCCATTCAGAGGTGGACTTGCTGGTGTGTTTTGGATCATTGTCCTGCTGCAGAACCCAAGTTGGCTTCAGCTTGAGGTCACGAACAGATGGCCGGACGTTCTCCTTCAGGATGTTTTGGTACACGGTAGAATTCATGGTTCCATTTATCACAGCAAGTCTTCCAGGTCCTGAAGCAGCAAAACAGCCCCAGACCATCACACTACCACCACCATATTTTACTGTTGGTATGAGGTTCTTCTTCTGAAATGCGGTGTTACTTTTACGCCAGATGTAATGGGACACACTCCTTCCAAAAAGTTCAACTTTTGTTTCGTCAGTCCACAGAGTATTTTCCCAAAAGTCTTGGGGATCATCAAGATGTTTTCTGGCAAAAATGAGACGAGCCTTAATGTTCTCTTTGCTCAGCAGTGGTTTTGGTCTTGGAACTCTGCCATGCAGCCATTTCTGCCGAGTCTCTTTCTTATGGTGGAGTCATGAACACTGACCTTAACTGAGGCAAGTGAGGCCTGCAGTTCTTTGGATGTTGTTGTGGGGTCTTTTGTGACCTCTCGGATGAGTCGTCGCTGCGCTCTTGGGGTAATTTTGCTCAGCCGGCCGCTCCTGGGAAGGTTCACCACTGTTCCATGTTGTCTCCATTTGTGGATAATGGTTCTCACTGTGGTTCTCTGGAGTCCCAAAGCTTTAGAAATGGCTTTAGAACCTTTTCCAGACTGATAGATCTCAATTACTTTCTTTCTCATTTGTTCCTGAATTTCTTTGGATCTCGGCATGATGTCTAGCTTTTGAGGATCTTTTGGTCTACTTCACTTCACTTTGTCAGGCAGGTCCTATTGAAGTGATTTGTTGATTGAGAACAGGTGTGTCAGTAATCAGGCCTGGGTGTGGCTAGAGAAATTGAACTCAGGTGTGATAAACCACAGTTAAGTTGTTTTAACAGGAGGGGGCAAACACTTTTTCACACAGGGCCATGTGGGTTTGGATTGTTTTTCTCCCTTAATAATAAAAACCTTCATTTAAAAACTGCATTTTGTGTTTACTTGTGTTATCTTTGACTAATATTTAAATTTGTTTGATGATCTGAAACATTTAAGTGTGACAGACATGCAAAAAAAATTGGAAATCAAGAAGGGGGCAAACACTTTTTCACACCACTGTATAAATTGTGTGTGTGTGTGTGTGTGTGTGTGTGTGTGTGTGTGTGTGTGTGTGTGTGTGTGTGTGTGTGTGTGTGTGTGTGTGTGTGTGTGTGTGTGTGTGTGTGTGTGTGTGTGTGTGTGTGTGTACCTGAAACAGGGTGCAGGTTGTTCAGTGCATTCCCTGTGGAGGCCGACTGCTGCAGCAACTGTAGGTAGAGCTGAAGCCACGAGGAAAAACACAAGCGACAACAAAGTTCAAACGAAAGTTGCTTTGTCGACAGGCTGATTGTTACACTTTGAATAAACACACGTTGCGCTATGAATACACACTCACTGCTAGGTACTGCGGCCCCAGGCTGTTGAGCCCGGTGAGATTCCCCCACATGGAAGCAGCACTGAGTTGCTGCATCTGCTGCTGCAGCTGTTGGGCCATGCGCTTCTGCTCCTTGTCCTTCTGGGTGTCCGCAAACTTTACCACGATGGGCGATGAACAGCCCTGAAAACACACGAGGGAAATTTAAGTCAAATAAATACCAATATGTTTAAAAAAAAATCTGCTGCTTTCAATAATGATAAACTGGGCGACCTTGGTAATATTTCAACAGTCCACCAATTCTGAAATCAAGCTCACTAACAATGTAAAAAAAATTAAAAAATAAAGTAAATTTTACCTCCATAGTCTGGGACTGGTGCATGGACTTGATGGCTGACTGGGCCATTTGTCTAGCTGTGAATGTCACGAATGCACAACCTGAAAGAGAGAAACACAATGTAATGTATCATATCATATCATATCATATCATATCATATCATATCATATCATATCATATCATATCATATTATATCATATTATATTATATTATATCCTAACATTATATCATAACACATCATATATCATATCATGTGATATCATATATTATATCATCATATTGTATCATATATCATATCATGACACATCATACTACATCATAACACATCATATTATATCATATAACACATCAGATCATATTATAACACATCATATTATATCATAACATATATCATAACACATATAACACATCATATTATATCATAACATATCATATCATAACACATATATCATATCACATCACATCGCATTTTATGAATCATATCATGTCATGTCATATCATAGACATATTTCTCTGAGGAAAATTTTGAGTTCCTCAACTTTTTCTTTCAACTTTTATACCTTTTCATTGTTCTTTTATGATATTTCTGTCTCTACACCGAAGCATGTTGAATAAACTGTCAGATGAGTTGGATGTTTTCTGCAAAGGTCCAACCCGGCCCATCCCTGATCAATCTGTCTGGTTCTGAGATGCTTGTTCTTTCAGCAGGTTCTGAATCTCCGTCAGAGGGACCATTGGGTGCCAGGTCTCCTCACTGACCAAGAAACTCCCTGCTCAGGTAGGTCAACTCTATAAAGAGTAATAGTGGTTTGAAGTTTGACGCCGCTGAGCTAACTCTCAGCTTTAGAAATGATCTGTGCCTCAACATAGTTTTAATGTGAAGTTCTACAAACACGTTCTGGCTTTTTGTCGGGACATGCAGTGTGAATTGTTGGTTGTTTTATACACTAATTTTTTTTTTTTTTTTTTTTTTTTTAATGTTACCAGTTTCGTTTTTCATTTAAGTGTCTAAAAGTGTCATTTGGTTAGTTTTAGATGGTTTTTTTTAGAAACCTGTTCAGCTGAAAACTACGGTTTGAGCCAAGCGGCAACCAGCAGTGACATCACCCGTTTGTTCGTGAACGGCCGTAAAGAACCCTCGAGTTCAGAATTTGTCCGGCGCCATCTAGCTAGTTTGGAGTTGTTTGGAGCAGGAAGTGACCATATTTGGGCAAGCTGGGGAGAAGCGAGTGGTGGATCTCACTGATCTGATTGGAACTCTGGTGAAACTACGTCCCACCCACCGATATCCGTAATCTGACTGTGCCACAGACCTGTCAATCAAACAGACACGGCCCCAAAACACGGCTTTTTGAAGCTTATTTTATAATTAATGATGGAATTACTTTCAGATAGATGACCAGAACACTAATCTAAAACAGTGAATTTAGCGAATGACATACAGGAAACTTGTAAAAAAAAAAATTGTTGATTGAGAATTTGAATGGGGGTCAATGGAAACTAGTGCTTTTTGGAGCCGACCTCTAGCGGCACTCGGTGGAATTGCAGTTTAAGGCACTTCCGCATTGGCCTCATTTTTCGAAGCTGGAAGCTACGAACACTTTTTATGCAGTCAACGAGTTTGAGCCTGGTGAAAGTGTACCAAAGATTCTGCAGACCCGGACAGCTAAACTGCTGAAAACTGAAAGAGGAGAGGAAGCCCATTCACGTTGTCACATTATTTTCATATTGTCATTTGATTAATTGTTAGAATTGAATACCTACATTAAATAATGAACATTCAGTTTTGTCAAATAAAAAATAGGCAACCACAAAAGAATTACACTGTCTATTTAATACAAAAGAATTGATGATTTTGTCTGTTTAAAGCACGTTCGTTGTTATGCCTTACCACGGCTGAGTCCATCGGGACCTCGAAGGATCCGACACTCCTCTATCTGTCCATACGGTGCGAACATCAGTCTGATGTCATTCTCATTGCACTTCTTGGAGATCATTCCAATAAACAGCTTTCTGTCCTCCACTGCTGTATTCAACAAAACACAACAATAAACACCCGTCAAGATAAATGCTGCTTTATATATACATTTACATGCATGTGTAATTCTGCCCCAGCTTACATGTATGACATCCATGTGTCATTAGTTACAGGACAAAACCTCTGACAGCTAAGCTGTGTGATGCTTAAAGAATAGGTTCAGAGTTTTCCCAAAGTATTTCCTAAAACAACACTCAGGTGCACATTAGCATCAACACTGAAACAGGGTTTGCTTACTATGATGGTTCCTCCAGTTCAGTGGTTCCTGCTTAAGCCTTCCTACAGGAATTCAAGTTAGTCTTTACGGGGATAAATCAATGAGTTCCGAGACTAACGCTCGTGCACAGAGCGCAGCATCGTGACGTGCACGGAATAGGAGGAAGATATAACCCTGACGAGAAACTGGTACAAATTTTGTCGCTCGATCATCATCAGTTCCTGAGTTACACGTTTTTTTTAAGGGTTCGTCTGCGTTTACGCACCTGAAAGTTGAGCAGAGAGCACAACATCAAAAGTTTGTGAATTTTTGGGGAAGTGGAAGAAGTTGCAGGAAACCAAATCCGGTGAGTAGCAGTAGCAGGGAGCGGCAATCGTGTTGTTGAGGGTGAGAAACTTGCGCGTTTCCGTTGCGCTGTGAGCATCATGTTGGAGAGCCAAAGTGCCATCGCTGCATTGCCGCAACCCTCCTGAAGCATTGTAATGGTCTCAGTTGCCAATTTCCAGAGTTCGCCACAACATTTTGACGTGCGCCCTCTGGCCACGTCCACGGAGAATTCACTAAATCCACTGTTCACAAAAACCTGTGTAACTCAGGAACTAACGATGATCAAGCGATTAAATTTCTTCCAGTTACTCGTAACGTTTTCACACTTTTCTCCTGCCTTGGATTTTATTGATCTTCCCTCGTATACATACTGAGCCACAACTATCCACCAAATATGTTGTCATTAACTCACCGGCTGGTGCTAGAACAGCTCAGACAAATGGCGTTTTGACAGTTTACCGGTTTCATTACATTAACAAATATAATTAGGACTGTTTTGAGCAAAGACCTTTACTTGGGTTATCATTATCATTAGCAAAGGAAATAACACAAAGTTGTCTGCTAGTAGCAAAAGGACAAAAGAAGAAAGTGGAGAATATTGAGAAAGAACCAGAGAAGAAAGTAAAATGCTAAAACTTCCTTACCATTATTTTTCTCACTGTCAGCTGGCTTCATCTGGATTGGATGGTGCATCTGAACAAGGCAATAAATAAGACATTAGTACTCATTACACACATTTTTGGATGCTTTTACATGTATGGTTGTAAACACCTATGTACAGTGGGTACGGAAAGTATTCAGACCCCTTTACATTTTTCACTCTTTGTTTCATTGCAGCCATTTGCTAAAATCAAAAAAGTTCATTTTATTTCTCATTAATGTACACTCAGCACCCCATGTTGACAGAAAAAAACAGAAATGCAGAAATTTGTGCAAATTTATTAAAAAAGAAAAACTGAAATATCACATGGTCATAAGTATTCAGACCCTTTGCTGTGACACTCATATTTAACTCACATGCTGTCCATTTCTTCTGATCCTCCTTGATATGGTTCTACTCCTTCATTGGAGTCCAGCTGTGTTTAATTAAACTGATTGGACTTGATTAGGAAAGGCACACACCTGTCTATATAAGACCTTACAGCTCACAATGCATGTCAGAGCAAATGAGAATCATGAGGTCGAAGGAACTGTCCAAGGAGCTCAGAGACAGAATTGTGGCAAGGCACAGATCTGGCCAAGGTTACAAAATAATTTCTGCAGCACTCAAGGTTCCTAAGAGCACAGTGGCCTCCATAATCCTTAAATGGAAGAAGTTCGGGACGACCAGAACTCTTCCTAGACCTGGCCGTCCAGCCAAACTGAGCAATCGTGGGAGAAGAGCCTTGGTGAGAGAGGTAAAGAAGAACCCAAAGATCACTGTGGCTGAGCTCCAGAGATGCAGTAGGGAGATGGGAGAAAGTTCCACAAAGTCAACTATCACTGCAGCCCTCCACCAGTCGGGGCTTTATGGCAGAGTGGCCCGACGGAAGCCTCTCCTCAGTGCAAGACATATGAAAGCCCGCATAGAGTTTGCCAAAAAACACATGAAGGACTCCCAGACTATGAGAAATAAGATTCTCTGGTCTGATGAGACCAAGATTGAACTTTTTGGCGTTAATTCTAAGCGGTATGTGTGGAGAAAACCAGGCACTGCTCATCACCTGCCCAATACAGTCCCAACAGTGAAACATGGTGGTGGCAGCATCATGCTATGGGGGTGTTTTTCAGCTGCAGGGACAGGACGACCGGTTGCAATTGAAGGAAAGATGAATGCGGCCAAGTGCAGAGATATCCTGGAAGAAAACCTCTTCCAGAGTGCTCTGGACCTCAGACTGGGCCGAAGGTTCACCTTCCAACAAGACAATGACCCGAAGCACACAGCTAAAATAACAAAGGAGTGGCTTCGGAACAACTCTGTGACCATTCTTGACTGGCCCAGCCAGAGCCCTGACCTAAACCCAATTGAGCATCTCTGGAAAGACCTGAAAATGGCTGTCCACCAACGTTCACCATCCAACCTGACGGAACTGGAGAGGATCTGCAAGGAAGAATGGGAGAGGATCCCCAAATCCAGGTGTGAAAAGCTTGCTGCATCATTCCCAAGACGACTCATGGCTGTACGAGCTCAAAAGGGTGCTTCTACTCAATACTGAGCAAAGGGTCTGAATACTTATGACCATGTGATATTTCAGTTTTTCTTTTTTAATAAATTTGCACAAATTTCTACATTTCTGTTTTTTTCTGTCGAGATAGGGTGCTGAGTGTACATTAATGAGAAATAAAATGAACTTTTTTGATTTTAGCAAATGGCTGCAATGAAACAAAGAGTGAAAATTTTAAAGGGGTCTGAATACTTTCCGTACCCACTGTACATCACATGGTAATGGTTGACTTTTTGATTCGATTCTCTCTAAGAGTCTGTTGAGCCTCTTCTTCCTTTGGCTGTTGGTAGTAATGACTTCACATTTGTCTTCAAAAATTTTATTGTAACTATTAGAAAAAAAATGCATCTTGCCCAACGCTGCCACAGATGCATTGTTAAGTACAGTGGCTTTGGAAACGTCTGTCAGGCTTGATTTATACGATGCAGAGTGCTTCTCTCTGATAGATCTTCCTGTGTCCTCAACAATTGCTTCATTCTAAACCATCAACAGGTCTTTTAGACAGTTCTTTTATAAAGTGTAGGAAATTTAATAAAAAAAAAAACATTTTGGTCAGAACCGCATGCAATTGTTTTATGAAAAATATATGATCATTTTGAATTTGATGCCAGCAACACGTCTCAGAAAAGTTGCATTACCTCTTCTTTTAACAACACTATGTAAATGTTTGAGAGACCAGTTGCTTACGTTTTTAAAGTGAAATCTGGTCCCATTCTTGCCTAACAGGATTTTAGCTGCTCAACAGTTCAGGCTCTCCTTTGTCGTATTTTTCATTTCATGATGCGCCAAATTTTTTAAATGGCTGAAAGTTCTGGACTGCAGGAGGCCAGTTTATAACAGACTCTTCCACAACAGAGCCGTGCAGTTGAAAAACATGCAGAATGCAGTATTGCTTGAATAAGTAAGACCTTCCCTGAAAGAGACGTTGTCTGGATGGCAGCATATGTTGCTCCAAAACCTGAATATATCATTTAGCATTAATGCTTCCTTCCAGATGTTCAAGCTACCCATGCCATGTGCACTAATGCATCCCTGTACCATCACACATGCTGGCTTTAGAACTGAGCTGATAACAAGCTGGATGGTCCCTCTCCTCTTTAACCTGGAGGATGCAGCGTCCATGATTTCCAAACAGAATCTCAGATTGTGATCCATCAGACCTCAGGACAGTTGTCCACTTCACATCAGTCCATCTTCAATGATCTCGGTCCAGAGAAGGCGGCGGTGTTTCTGGATCATGTTTCTATCTGGTTTCTTCTTCGGAGAGTTTTAACCTGCATTTGTGGACGCAGCGATGAACTGTGTTCACAGATGATGGTTTTTCAGTGTTTCTGAGCCCAGACAAGGTTATCTACTATAGAATTGTGTCTATTTTTAATGCAGTGCTTCCAGAGGTCCCGAAGATCACGACCATCCAATATTGATTTCCTTCCTTGTCAACTTTTCCAGTCTTTTGTTGCCCCTGTCATAACCTTCTGAGATGTGTTGCGAGCATCAAATTCAAACTCAGTATATATTTTTCATAAAACAATATTTGTATTTCAGTTTTTTTTTATCTTCAAATAAATATGGGGTTATGTGATTTGCAAATCATTACATTCAGTTTTTATTCACATTTTACACAGCGTCCCAACTTTTTTGGAAACGTGGTTGTAGAATACGATCTCCATGTGAGTATTCATGTTTTTATTTAGCTCTTAACAGCCCTCTTATTTGTGTAATGCATAAGTTAGAAGATACATTTAAAACATCCTCACTACAAGTGTGGGATTGCCTGGTGTCAGCCAAATACTGTAACAGAGTTACGTATGTACCTAATGTCATTAATGCTATATGTGTGAGTGTGTGCTGGAGATGAAAATCAAAATTAAAGAAAACTTAACCTGGCGATTCAAAGTGCTTTACAGAAGAAAAATAATACAATACAAATATAGTTGTAATAAACAATGATTGGGGTTGGAGGAAATTGCAAGCAGTTGAATGCTTCTTGTTTTAATTCACCAGAAGCATGTGAAAGTAAACCACAAGCACACATTGCAGCAGGCGGGATTTAGCCAGCAGGGGATTTAAACCCTGAACCTTTGGAACCTGAAGGAGATTTACAGATTGCTCCACTGGAGACGTGCTTTTTTCCAACCTTTTAACAAACATAAATAATCATAATAATAATAATAATAATTAAATAATATTAATTGAACACAGACTGTGCACAAAAACAAAAGGCCCTTTCTTACGACTAAAGGTCGTCAAAACAAATGTAACATATTCGTCAGGACCACATTTCCTTCACTTGTGATTTGTCTGGTTGTTCCAGTTTTTCCGGTCAGCCAGCAAATGGTTTGCTTTGATAATTAGAGGAGAAGTTGAAGAGCCTTGCTGACTGTGAATGAGGAGTTACTTTTGCTGATAATGCAAATTTGGTCTCGAAAGACTTACTTTATGCATTTATATCTTTATTGGCAGACATATTGCAGGGATAGCTTGAATTCCATTAATTATTGCGATCGCAACAAATAAAGGCTGTGAAAATGACGTTTTAAAAAAATGTTGGGAATTATTTTTCTGAAATTCTCAGGTTTTAATAATGTTTTCAAACAATACCTAAGGTTGTGGAAGTCTTTTTTTACAAGGCTTATTAGGTATTTTCCATGCTCTATATTACTTCCATATTAGATCTAATCAATCTATCTTTATTAACAGGTATATCAGTATACCATTATATACTTACTTTTTGGAAGTCTTTTTTACAAGGCTTATTAGGTCTTTTCCATGCTCTATATTACTTCCGTATTAGATCTAATCAATCTATCTTTATTAACAAGTATATTAGTATACCATTATATACCACAGGATTTTAAGGTTGCTGTAATTAAAACGGTCCTTAAAAAGCCTGCTCTCGATGAAGGTCTTTTAAGCAGCTGAAGACCTATATCCAACATCCTATATTTCAAAATGTATATATCTTTATATGCGTGTGTTTTGATACACCGTTGCAATCAAGTCATTTACTAAAAAGGTCTATTTTGGTGATGCTTGCTTTGTTTGCGTGTGGTGAGCCCACTCTCAACCTCATTAAGTTGCACTCTAACACAGAAAGCAGTGTGAGTAAAGTAAATAAAGGCGGAGAATTAAAAATCTCTATTCACAGGCACGTTTTAATGGTGGCACGAGTTTGATGCCGAGGCTCCACATTATATGACGCAATTATCAGCTGAGAATCATTGGAGCAATTATGTCATTTTTAAATTCATCAACCAATGAAATCCTGGCGACTGACATGCTATCCTTCCCATAATTTGTACACAATATTTGGCTATCCGTTATGTTCCCTGTAACTTTCAGTCCCATCCCCTGATTTGTTGTCCACTAGCTCTAAAGATTATAAAGAAGTCATGAGTACAATGCATTCAAGAAATCAAAGAAATGACACTCTTAAAGGCGCAATTTGTAAGAATCTCATTTCTTTGTACATTAGGGGGCGTTAGTGAGTCATTGTAGCGTACAGCAGTCTGCAAACGCTCTGAACCACGTATCAACAAACTAAACATATCATTGCTCACAGAAACATTATACAGAAGCGAACTATGTAAAGAAATTCTAACCCTGGGTCGGAAAATAACGTGACGGATTTTCTCACGGGTTAATGCCTCGCAACAGCTACCATCAGAAACGTAGTGAGTTCAGCATCAAACTATCAAACAGCTGTTGATTGATGATGACTCTTGTTCTGCCTCTGTTTTGCCAAAACATTCAACAATTATTGTGTATTAAGTTTTTGAGAAGTTAGAATAAACCACTTCTACTTCTGATGTTGGACTGAGGGCAAACCTTATGCTAGTGACTCAATGTATCATCCTGTGGTACAACGTGGTATTATGAGTAGTACTCAGCTGTCTCTGACAAAACATCAACTATTATTTCTACACATACTGTGATAGGTCTACTACATTTTTTTAATGCTATAAATTAAACATCTTACAGATTGCCCCTTGAAAGAGGAGATACCAATTTTAATATGGAGTACAAGCTGTGTGACAAATGATTATTATTCAATTTGAAACCACAGATAAAATAATGAATGATAAGTAAGTTTATTCAATATAGCACCTTTCACGGATTAAGTCACAAAGGGCTTCACAACAGAAATAACAGCAGAATACAACCATATTAAAAGCAACTAACAACCACAGAACACAACAACAGACCACTGAAATACAAGCACTAGATATCATGAGGTGAGACAAAGGCCGATCTGAAAAGATCGTCAACAGACACTGCCGAACGTACATCAAGGGGAAAAGCGTTCTAGAGTCGGAGCAACTATTTCAAAATCACCTTTTGTTTTTAAATGGGTGCGCGGGACAGTAAGGCCAGTAAGCCCCGATCAGAAGACCTAAGTGACCTACTGGTTGTACGATGATGGAGCAGGTCACTTATATACTCCGGGGCCCGAACATGGAGGAGTCTATAAGTAAGAACAAGGACTTTGAACTGGGTCCTGAACCTGACGTGAAGGGAGGATCAAATGGGGCTGACATGAGTCATCCTGCTGGAGCTGGTTAAGAGCCTCACAGCAGCGTTTTGGACCAGCTGTGGACAGTCCAGAGACAACTTGCTGAGGCAGGTGAACAGAGATCTTATAGAACCATATCATCCTGACAGATCTTATAGAACCACATTATCCTGACAGAGATCTAATAGAACCACATCATCCTAATAGACCTTATAGAACCACATCATCCTGACAGATCTTTTATAACCACATCATCCTGACAGATCTTATAGAACCACATCATCCTGACAGATATAATAGAACCACATCATCCTGACAGATATAATAGAACCATATCATCCTGACAGATCTTATAGAACCACATTATCCTGACAGAGATCTAACAGAACCACATCATCCTAATAGACCTTATAGAACCACATCATCCTGACAGATCTTTTATAACCACATCATCCTGACAGATATAATAGAACCACATCATCCTGACAGATATAATAGAACCACATCATCCTGACAGATCTTGTAGAACCACATCATCCTGACAGAGATCTAATAGAACCACATCATCCTGATAGATCTTATAGAACCACATCATCCTGACAGATCTTATAGAACCACATCATCCTGATTGATCTTATAGCCACATCATCCTGACAGAGATCTTCTCTCAGCCTGCTTGTGGTTCCCAGAGTTTCCAAAAGTAGAACAGGAGGCAGAGCCTTCAGTTTCCAGGCTCCCAGTTTGTGTTATAAGCTGAGGCTGCTGGGGGACCTCATTATACACTGAGCTTCTTTCCTCTCACTCTTTCACTTTCTATAACTCATATCTCACCATCACATCTCATTAACTTTATATACTTGTATATAATATATATAGATTGTATATAATATATATAGATATATATATACTGTACTGTATATACTGTGCATTTTATATTTTATATTTTTTACTGCTATTTACTGCTATTTTATTGCTTTTCTATTATTCTATTATTATCTTATTGCTTCTGTAGGCTGCTGTAGTGAAAAAATGTCCCCTCGGGGATTAATAAAGTAACTACCTAACCTAACCTAACCTAACCTAACCTAACCTAACCTAACCTAACCTAACCTAACTTTATGCTTCTTGTCTCCCATAGTTTCTGCTCATTGTTTGTTGTCTCTCCATTCAGTTTCTTCGCTCGCATAGTTTCTGTTCTTTCTTCTGCAGATGTCCCGTCATGGAGCTGCATGTCTCTGCTCTGTGATTGTCAACCCACCAACAGTTCATGTCTTGTATCTCTATGCTGTCCTTTTCTCTCTCTGCTCTCCTCTCACCCCAACCAGTCGAGGCAGATGTTCTCCACCTCTGAGCCTGGTTCTGTTAACAGATGCTCCGCCCACCTCTGAGTCTGGTTCTGTCGGAGGTTTCTTCCTGTTAAAGGGAGTTTTTTCTTCCCTCTGTTGGAGGTTTTTCTTCCTTAAAGAGGAATTTTTCCCTCCCAGCTTATGTGGGAATTGTTGAATCGTTGGGTTTCTCTGTATAATGTTGTAAAGTTCTGTTGTAAGGACTTTAATGTGTTAAGGGCCATGAAATAACCTGTGTTGTGATTTGGCGATGGATGGACGGATGGACGGATGGACGGACGGACGGACGGATGGACGGATGGATACTTTATTAATCCCACAAGGGGAATTTAAAAAAAATATATAAATAAAATTGAACTGAAATAAAATGGTACCCAGGACAGAGCCCTGAGGAACCCCACAGGACAGAGCAGCTGTTTGAGACACGTAGGGAGCCAGCAGCACAGAAAACCTCCTATCCAACAAATAGGAGGAGAACCAGTCCAGGGCGGTACAACAAACACCCACCCACCGCCTCAGCCTCTCAATCAATATACTGTGCCCAACAGTGTCAAATGCTGCGCTAACATCCAATAGCACAAGAATGGAGCAATTATCCCGATTGGCAGACATCATGATGTCATTGGAGAACCCAAGAATTTTGATTTCAGCCTCATCCAAGCAGAAAGACGTGTTCCTGATAGGCTCTCAGAGTCCTTTAAATGCCATTTGAATACATTACGTACAGGAGTAATGTCAGCATGTATTATGCAACAGAAATGATTTTGAGGTCAACTGGGCATAAAAGTAATGCGGTCCCAACCAACAACAGAATATGCAAACTCAGAAGCCAGGACCAGCCTCTGACCCAGAGAAACTTATTTTCATCTCACTGGAAAGAAACACCGATTTGTACAAATGCAGACATACCTGAGGTTAGCAGGAGACCCCTAAATGAGATTTTCTCTATTTTACAAGCCAGGGGGAATTACGTATCATTAAATATTTGGGAAGTTGCCACAGCAACAACAGCCTTTGATC
Organism: Brachyistius frenatus; assembly: GCF_029030835.1. Lineage (NCBI taxonomy): Eukaryota > Metazoa > Chordata > Actinopteri > Embiotocidae > Brachyistius > Brachyistius frenatus. The sequence continues at coordinate 30,516 of NW_027211075.1, forward strand.
AATCTGCATGAAATCTGACTGCCGAGTCTGAAATTCATCCTGGATTTGCAAATTAGCAAAATGTAGCTCTGTATTTTTTTATATTCAAATGTGTAATCTACAGTTAGTGAGTTTTGAGCCTAAATTATTCTGTTCCAACACAAGATGGTGTTTTGACCTCGGGCTGCTGAATCAGCTCCAACTGCTACTCAAAGTCTTTGATGGTCTGTTTAAGTTCACACTGCAAAACTGAACCAAGATCTATGCTGTAGCTGCCATCCACCTTCGGGTACAGTTTGTATTTGGTCAACCACAGAAAATAAGTTCAAGGCTTTCAGAGGAACCAGCGTGCATTGAAATGGCAGATGAAGGAGACTGTTACCTACCCCTGGCAGAATCTTCATGTTGTGTAGAGCATTCTGTGCTTCTAAGGCTGATTTGCGAGTATAGTACGTTATAAAACAGCAGCCTGCCGGGGAATGAGAAAGACAAAAAAGTGTTACACAGCTGACTCAGTTTACCAGGTTTGGTGTGAAAGGTCATACGTTTGTTTTATTGTAAGACACAAGACAAAACATTGACATGGCATTGTGAGGGAAGCAAACAATGAACACAGGGCATTGTGTGATATCGGTATGGCGTTGGTGTATGTGTGGCTACTACTACTACTACTACTGCTGGCACTGCGCCAGGCAGAGTAGCCGTGTTTGGCCATATATTTTGTTTTCCGAGTCAACCATTCTCGCCATTTGTAATAATTAGAATGAACATAATTTCTGCACAAAGTCACCAATATCTTTTGATTTGCTTGTTGAGATATGTCCTTATTTTTTGTTTGCGACAGATCATCGGCCAGGTTTGAGTCACCTGCCCGCAGCATAATCCCCATATTTATAATATCGTAACCCCATCATAATCATAATGATAAACATATTAATAATAATAAATAGTTTTGCAAGACATTATAATGTTTAAGCACCCAAATGCAATCCAGACATGGACCTACAGAAACCAGGCAGCCGAAGTCTAAGTGTGGTCACATTTTTTATGAATATTAAATGGTTTTTTTTTAAACCATAATATAGTCTGCTAATTGTAGGCATTTTTTTTTTTTTAATTTTTAAAAGAAAAACACGTGCAATCGGTGATTTTAAATTTTCTGCAGATATATCAGCAACATCTAAAGTTCAGCAATGAATGCTATCCTTTAAACTTTGTGTGACTTTTGGATTACTTATAAGTGAGAATAAAAATCCGATCATGCATAATATTTTACTTTTTTAAATAAGGGTGTACCATATGGACGACTCATACCATAGAGAAAACTGTTCAAAGAAAATGTAAGCAAATGTACAAAATTGTGTTTTTGGGGTGTCTGTCTTGTCTTTTCTTGTCTGGAACCCAACTTCTATCATCTCACAAATACTGAGACCACTCAAAGATGGCTGTTTTCCACTGCCTGGACCAACTCTACATGACTGCACTCGCTTTCATGCTCGTTACACTGGTTTTCCACTGCAGCTAGTATCACCCTCAACGCAGCATCGTGACAAAGCGTGAAACCACAGTGAAATCATCTGCAATGTCACACACTTGCTGTATCATGTCACCTGGTGACCGAACTTTTTGCGGGGTAATGCGAGTAGTCCATTGAAAAGAAATTGCAAACCATTACAGTAGATTGGCTAGTTGACAATAGCATGTTTATACAGGCATCTCCTGCACTTAGTAGTGCAATAATTGTGACAAACCTCCGTGATCAATTAGGGGTCTTAGTGGTATTTTCACATCATCTTTTAGTATCACGTCCACTCACTTGGAACCTCGACGGAGGTGAGAGCAAAAATAGTACCAGGTACCAGGTACCATCCTGGACTTTTTCCCAATGGAAAAACTGACAATACAAGCTCTGTTCTACTCGACTCTACTTGCTTTTAGGACTAGCTCAACTAGTACTAGTTGACCTGTGGATAGAACCATCTCAATGTTACATCATCGGTGTAGCCGCTGAGACGTCATCTAACCAGCATGGCTCGTTAACATGGTGGGTTCGTGTGGGATTTCCTGCATCACGCACACAGTAACGTAGAAAGGTTTTTATACCCTTGCTTAGATTTATCCTAACCACAATTTCTTTGCGGATCGGTCTTTGGTTTTCATCCCGGCGCGCTGTGTGAATTGTTGGACCTCATGTTACAGATTTACAGATGTCTACCTTCCTCCTCCATTCAGTTTTCCACAGGTGGACTCCAGTCTATACAATTAATATAAACAGAATGGAACTGACCCACAATTTAGAGACCAAAGAATCTGAATATATTTGTAAATACAAGTTTGTTTTCACTTTGTCATGTGGGTTATTGAGACTAAGTAGATTTATTGGAAAGATTTTGTCAAGTTTATTTATTTCGCAGCATCAACAATGTAGTAAAATGTGCAAAAAGTGAGCGGGTCTAAATACTTTTTAAGAGGATAGTTTATTGTGCTCATGTTTAATAATCTGTAATGGTTTAACCTTTAGATAACATTCATCCTGTGCTCTGCACACCAAAAACACGATGGCTGTGTTCCAAATGGTGGACTTCCCTCAGTACACCAACATATAGTACTCTCACATATTAAGACATTTACTTGTGTAGGACTTGAATTTTGACGCGGTGGTATTGTCTCAAACCGCACACTGACGCTCTTTAATTCATTTTGCCCAGAAATGATCGAGTTTCTGTACCGTCCGTTTAACGCACACGCTGGAAATACTGATGTGACCGTTGAGTTGTGGAAAGTGTCCAGAGTTTTCACACTCAAGTCTTTGGACTGTTTTGGGTGCGTCCTCCGGGTGCTTGTGGTGCAGTTGCATGTTTCCAAACTGGTTAGTGTGAACGCAGTTATTCACTCAAAATAGCGAATGTCAGAACATAAGTATGGACGTTTGTAATACAGCTATCGGTTTCTGTCCGTCTCCACAGCTTTAAGGAACTCAACAGGCTGCAGGACGTTTCCTGTCGAGCCTCGTTCCTGTGGTTTAACCTCCCTGCAGACATCCGACTGTCGAGGAACTTACATCAAAAATGAAAACTCATCTTTTAGTTATTTCTTAAAACTTCAGGCCTCGTCCCTCTTTACACTATGCCACCAGCAGGTCCGTTTCAGTCTGAATATATTATGTATTTTATTTACACTATTACTAGTACTCTGGGGGTGGGGGGGGGGTTTCTTATCTTATAACAGAGGGTGTTGTACACTGTAAAAAATGGTAACGCTGTTTGAGATTTGTAATATTGGGACAATTCAAACAAAAATGTCCTGACTACAAAAAATACAAATAGCAATACCAGTACTGCTACTACTGTCATCACCACTACTAACAATACTAACTCTCCCATTTTCTGTTTACTCCTTGTATGCATGTGTACATGTACATACTGATACAGATGTGAACAAATTTCAAATGTAAGCCCTATTAGAATATTTTTTTTGCGGTGTAGTAAATGCTGTTGCGGACTGGCATTTTGCAAATCACATAATCCCATAATTATTTTAAAATAGAAAAAAGACAACATATCAAATTTTGAAAAGGAGACATTTTATTGTTTAATAAAAGATCCAGTGGTGTGAAAAAGTGTTTGCCCCCTTCCTGATTTCTTATTTTTTTGCATGTTTGTCACACTTAAATGTTTCAGATCATCAAACAAATTTAAATATTAGTCAAAGATAACAAGTAAACACAAAATGCAGTTTTTAAATGAAGGTTTTTATTATTAAGGGAGGAAAAAAAAAATCCAAACCCACATGGCCCTGTGTGAAAAAGTGTTTCCCCCCTAAACCTAATAACTGGTTGGGCCACCCTTAGCAGCAACAACTGCAGTCAAGCGTTTGTGATAACTTGCAATGAGTCTTTTCCAGCTGTGGAGGAATTTTGGCCCACTCATCTTTGCAGTGTTGTTGTAATTCAGCCACATTGGAGGGTTTTCGAGCACAAACCGCCTTTTTAAGGTCATGCCACAGCATCTCAATAGGATTCAGGTCAGGACTTTGACGAGGCCACTCCAAAGTCTTCATTTTGTTTTTCTTCAGCCATTCAGAGGTGGACTTGCTGGTGTGTTTTGGATCATTGTCCTGCTGCAGAACCCAAGTTGGCTTCAGCTTGAGGTCACGAACAGACGGCCGGACGTTCTCCTTCAGGATGTTTTGGTAGACGGTAGAATTCATGGTTCCATTTATCACAGCAAGTCTTCCAGGTCCTGAAGCAGCAAAACAGCCCCAGACCATCACACTACCACCACCATATTTTACTGTTGGTATGAGGTTCTTCTTCTGAAATGCGGTGTTACTTTTACGCCAGATGTAACGGGACACACACCTTCCAAAAAGTTCAACTTTTGTCTCGTCAGTCCACAGAGTATTTTCCCAAAAGTCTTGGGGATCATCAAGATGTTTTCTGGCAAAAATGAGACAAGCCTTAATGTTGTTTTTGCTCAGCGGTGGTTTTGGTCTTGGAACTCTGCCATGCAGCCATTTTTGCCCGGTCTCTTTCTTATGGTGGAGTCATGAACACTGACCTTAACTGAGGCAAGTGAGGCCTGCAGTTCTTTGGATGTTGTTGTGGGGTCTTTTGTGACCTCTCGGATGAGTCGTCGCTGCGCTCTTGGGGTAATTTTGCTCAGCCGGCCGCTCCTGGGAAGGTTCACCACTGTTCCATGTTTTCTCCATTTGTGGATAATGGCTCTCACTGTGGTTCTCTGGAGTCCCAAAGCTTTAGAAATGGCTTTAGAACCTTTTCCAGACTGATAGATCTCAATTACTTTCTTTCTCATTTGTTCCTGAATTTCTTTGGATCTCGGCATGATGTCTATCTTTTGAAGATCTTTTGGTCTACTTCACTTCACTTTGTCAGGCAGGTCCTATTGAAGTGATTTGTTGATTGAGAACAGGTGTGTCAGTAATCAGGCCTGGGTGTGGCTAGAGAAATTGAACTCAGGTGTGATAAACCACAGTTAAGTTGTTTTAACAGGAGGGGGCAAACACTTTTTCACACAAGGCCATGTGGGTTTGGATTTTTTTTTTCCTCCCTTAATAATAAAAACCTTGATTTAAAAACTGCATTTTGTGTTTACTTGTGTTATCTTTGACTAATATTTAAATTTGTTTGATGATCTGAAACATTTAAGTGTGTCAGACATGCAAAAAAATAAGAAATCAGGAAGGGGGCAAACACTTTTTCACACCACTGTATGTCCTCATTTTGAATTTGATGACAGCAACACATCTCTAAAAAGTTGGGACGAGAGCATGTTTACCACTTGGTTGCATCACCTCTTCTTTAAACAACATTCTGTAAATGTTTGAGAGACCAGTTTCTGGAGTTTTCAAAGTGAAATGTTGTCCCTTTTCTTGCCTGATATAGGATTTCAGCTTCTCAACAGTTCAGGTTCTCCTTTGTCCTATTTTTCCATTTCATGATGCTCCAAATGTTTTCAGTGTGTGACAGATCTGGACTGCAGGAGGCCAGTTTAACATCTCTTCTACTAGAGAGCCATGTTGTTGTAATCGGAAATTCATGCACCCCGTTTCCAAAAAAGTTGTGAACTTGTGTAAAATGTCAATAAAAACAGAATACAATTACTTGCAAATTATGTAAACCCATATTAAATTTAAAATAAATCAAAGACGACATCAAATGCTGAAACTCAGAAATTTTATTGTTTTATGAAAAATGGATGCTTATTTTGAATTTGATGTCAGCAACATGTCTCAAAAAAGCTTGGATAAGGGCAACAAAACACTCAAAAAGCTGTGTAATGCAAAAAAAAAAAAAAATCACATCTCACAACTAATTAGGTTATTTGGCAACAGATCAATAACATTATTGGATACTAAAAGAGCATCCCAGCAGTGAAGATGGAGAGAAGTTCACCACTCAAAATTTAGGCGCACACAAAGAAATTTAGCAGCACAAATGTTCAAATGGGAGAGTTTTTAGCACAAAAAAAAGATTATATACATAATTATACTGCTGTGTGTGTTTGTGCCTCTTCTCTTTGTGTGCAATTATTATTACGTGAAAACCATTGGAAACTATGAAAGTGGAAGATTCTAGTATCTACTAACACAAGACATGGGTACTAAAATACTGACAAAGCTTTTTAAAACAACAAAACAATTTTTTTCTCTGTGTGTGTGTGTGTGCGCATTTAGTCAGGAACACACATTTGTGCAATAGCACATAAAACCGGAGAACGACTCTTTTTTATGAAAATTAGGTTGTAGTTTTACCTGCAGGGGGAATGAAAGGTCACTTGTTTTTAAACGACATCTAATTACACTCTGTAAATGTTTACAGAGTGCTGTAAAAAGAGATGCTGCACAGTGGTAAACACTGTCCAGCTTTTTTGAGACGTGTTGCTGGCGTCAAATTCAAAATAAGCATATATTTTTCGTAAAACAATCAAATTTCTCAGTTTCAACATTGGATATGTTGTCTTTGGTGTATTTGTAATTAAATATGAATTTACATGATTTGCAAATCAATCAATGCATTCTGTTTTTACTTACATTTTACAAAGTGTCCCAACTTTTGGGGAAATGGGGTTGTGTAATAAATCACCAAAATTATTGGGAAAGCGTTATTCAATTTTTGGGCTGCTGGAATACTGAGAATATACAAGGGGCCATTAAAACTCTGACCTACTGTCTGGCTGGGCCAGGGAGGAGAACATGTTACGTTGAACCCTACATGTCCACTGTTAGTGTGGTCAATCTTTGATTTCTCTGTCCAGAGTATTAATCTGTCCAACATTATTTCAAAACGCCTGGTTTTTGTCTACATTAACAAACTGAAGTTATTCTCTAATGTTCCTCTCTAAAGCTTTGTCCTGGCACAACTCACATCCGGGTTAAATCTGTACAGTCCCATTCTTATTGTAGATGCATGCACTTTGACACCAACAGTTGCAGAGTTACCTGCAGATCCTGTAATGAACTTTTGGGATTCTTGGAGACTTCCTTTTGCATCAAAGGATTTGCTCTTGGGCTGAATTTGCTGCGGTCAGTCCTGAACAAATTGACAGTTATTTGAAATCTACACCACATGTAGATGACGTTTGTTTAGAGTGGAATGAGATATTTTTAAATCAATTGCCAAACTCACAGGCATCCACAACCTTTTTTTTCCTGAAGGCCTTACAAAGCTTTTCAAAAGCAAAGAGAAAACTAGACTCTATATATCAGCAGTTTAAATAACTCCCAAAGAAGGTTCTAATCACTAGACCCTTATCTGATTCTAATTTTATGGTTTTTAAGGTGTGATACATGTAGGGGTGTACTTACCTTTTCCATGTGACTGATCTGTGTTTTTCTATTTATTTATAAATGACGCCAAAATTAATATTTTTTAATAGTATATCAAAATATAAATGTAGGAACTGTTTCAAAGAGGTTCAGTGAAAAAAATTCCATGGGATGTACCTATTTTGTCACGACTCTATGTTCTTCCAAAGGAAGACACTTATTTTAGTCTACTAAGGTTTAGTAGCTGATCTTAAGAAGGTAATGGAAAAGTTCTTTGAAAAAAAGCCAATAAAAATGGCTTTGGCTCACTGACAAAGTACATTACCCAAAGGCTTCACGGTTTCATTATATCTACAAATTAAGTTTATTATACCATAGTATAATGTGTAACCCGCAGGTTCAAAATAAATATTATTGTGGCAATGTGCCTCTCCCATTTTGATACTTGCTATTTGAAATTTCCACAATGTACTTCATGTTCTCCATTCGTGTGTTACTACACACTGACCTTTGCTCTGTGGTGGATTTTGGCTGCGGTCTCGGAGGACATTAATCTCATAGACCGCTCCAAAAGGCTCAAACAGTTCACGAAGCTGATCCTCGGACCAGGACCGTGGAATCTGTCCCACGAACATCTTAATGGCATCAACATCCGGTTGGTCGGGGTGGTCCAGAGACCCATTCATCTTCTTCCCCCTGCAAAGACAAACCCCAGGACATTAAATGGACATAATGAACCAGTCAATAACAGCTCAGTACATTTTCAAATTAGGTATGCTTTGATCGTGTTTTATTTTATTTATTTATGATGCTGATTAACAGCATAACAAATTAAAGAGCATATTTTCTACTGAATAATCTGCTAATAACCTTGCAAACACACTTTGTGTTAATGAAGCAGAGAAAGGTGCTTCGCTAATATTAGTTTCCATTTCTGACAATATATTGTCTGAAATCAAACACTCTAGGCCTTTAAGGCAACTATTTCTTGAAGTACTTTCTTCAACAAATATGAGAAATTAAGATCCACTCTTTTTTCTTTTGCTTTTAGTTCCTTTATACAATCACAGTGGAAAATATATAAAATGCCTTCATAACAAAAGAATTCTACAATGTTTTTAAAGCCTACCTTTCAGCTGCAACATTTTTACCAGCAGTTTTTGAATCACACCTTAGTTATTACTGCATTATACTACTCATCGACGCCATAGAGCAGTAAAGCAAAGATAGTGTGTTAAAAAAGACAAATTATTGCTTTTTCTACAAAGATTATACTTAAATGGTCTTCATAAATTTGCTGGAAAAAATTCAAAATTAATTGGGGTAAAGGGATATTTCCCTTTGTTTAAATGTAGGTCTATTTAAATGTAGAAAAGTGGTCACTGTTGTTTGGTATCAAAATGTGCACCAGACTGAATATGGATCAGAGAAAGAAAAGCGGAGAGCTGTCTGAGAAGATAAGACAGGAAATACAGACAAGCAGGTTAACGGTAAAAGCCGAGACCATCTCCAAGCAGTTTGGTGTTCCCGTGACTACAGTTGCAAATAGTATTACCATGTTAAAGGTCTGTGGGACTGTAGTCAAACTGCTAGAGAAGAATTGACTTCAGGTTGAACACATGGATGTTGGTGATGGCAGACAAATAACCAGAAGAAACGTCCAAGGTCTTGGTAAATCAGTGTCTGATTGCAGCATGCACCACTTTCTGAGTGCAGTGGGCTCCAAGGAAGATGACCAAAGAGCCTCAGAGCTTCTGGGAGAACTTCCTTTGGACAGATGAGACAAAACTGGAGCTTTTTCCTACATCACATCAGCTCTATATTCACAGACAAAATAGATGAAGTTTTCAAGGAAAGGAAAAGCCATACCTACTGTGAACAAGTATTACCACCGAGCACTTGTGTGCCTGTACGCTTACCAGTCAAGTGTTAATTTAGATGCACCTGTCCAAACTCATACAGATGTAACTGCAAAGAATCTCTTTCTAAAACATGGATGCGTCACACAATTTAAATTCTTACAGCACAGAAAATCTATACAATCAGCACAATTTCTGGGTGGACACCCAGTTGCAATGTCACCAACTTATCTACATGTGAAATATGGTCACAATCTCCCCTTCTGCTCCTTAGTTATAGTGTTGAATAATAAGAAAAATAATCGTTGTACTCTATTAGGTATTTGTATGACATGTCATAATTCATGTATAAATTATTGAGTTATGGCCACAAATGTGCTTTGTGAGGTCACAGTTACCTTCGACTAAGACATTGTGAGTAGTTAATCTTTAAGTGAATGTGAGTGCCAAATGTAAAAGAAATTGCCTCTATGTGTTCCTGAAATATTGTTTTCACGTGAACAGAATGAGCGGATATGACAGAAATTTAGGAAAAGTGACCTTGACATTTGATATCATCCGTGAGTCCAAGTAAACATTTGTGCTGAATTTAAAGAAGGTCCCTCAAAGCTTTCCAGAGATATCCCATTCACTTGAATTGAAAAAACTTGAGGTCACAGCGACCTTTGACCACCGAAGTCTAATCAGTTCATTGTTGAGGCATAGTGAACATTTGTGACACATTTAAAGAAATTCCCTCCATGCGTTCCTGAAGTATCACATTCACTAGCGTGGGTCAGTGTGAGGTGGTAGTGACCTTGACTTTGACCTTTAACCACCAAAATCTTATCAGTTCATTGTTGGTAGGAAGTTAATTTTTTTGCCAAGCTTGAAGAAATTCCCTCATGTCGTTCTTGAGATATTGCATTCATAAGAACGAGGTGGATGGTGAGGGACGCAGGGTCACACTGACCTTGAGGTTTGACCTTTGACCACCAAACTCTATTCAGGTCATCCTTGAGGCCAAGTGAATGATTGTGCCACATTAGATAGCAAATTAATCATTTTGCCAAGTTTGGAGAAAGTCCCTGATGGCATTCTTGAGACATTGCGTACACAAGAACGGGACCGACGGGCATCAGGCAGACAACCCGAAAACATAGAGGCATAAAAATTAAGGAGGTTCGGTTCTGTTTCAGGGCTGCGTTGCTGCATCCGGCACAGGGTGCCTTAAATATCCGCAGGGCTGAACAAAACCGTACAACTATCAAGGCATTCTGGAGCAAAACGTGCTGCCCAGTGTCAGAAAAGTACATCCACCAAGATAATGACCCAAAACACACCTAATCACCACAAAATGGCTAAGAACAAAATATGGGAATATTCGTAAGTGGCTTTCCTCTATTTAATGGAATGAGATGAAACATGCAGTCATGCAAAGTAATTTTTTTTTTTTTATCAAATATTGAATCACAATGATGGAGGTCGATCGTGTTTGTCAGTTTCAAAATATTTCTGAGGAAAATTACAGGTCTTTCTTTTTTTTCATGGAAGGATGACAAATTCTTCCACAGCTGTATAATAGTCAAGTTGTTTATCAATCTGACTGGATATGAAGCAGTCTAATAAAACTAACAAAAACTAACAAAGGAGAAACACCCAAACTTTGCATAACACAGAAACATATGGCATTCAACACAGAAAGCATAGTTCAAGCTACTAGTGTCATCAGCGATATGAAGATATGAGGAAGATATAACCCTGACGAGTAACTGGTACAAATTTCATCGCTTCATCATCATCAGTTCCTGAGTTACAGACATGTTTGTGAGAAGTGGACATTATTGATTTATTATTTATGTTAAACTCTTACCCTGAAACTAGTTGCACAGCAACTCTTAGAAATAAAATCCCAAATAAAACAAAATGTCTTCTTCGTTTTCTGGCGTTACAAAGCTGCTAACCACGGAAAGACATCGCATTACATAATTAAGTTGTTGTTGTTTCTTTTTTTTACCACAAAAGACATCATCTATTGAGCCACAAATTACCACCAGGAGCATAAAAGTTTGCGTGACAGCAATTTTTCAATTTAGCAGGATATTTAATAATACAGATGTCAGTGAGTCCAGCTGCAGTGAAAGCTGCTTCTAAAAGACCTGCTGCCCAATTATTCTACATACTGCAGGTTGCTCGTGTCTGGAAAGTAAGAGAACTTTTTTTGTTCTGCTTCTTGGAATATTGGATAAAGAAAATATATTTTTAGAACTGTAAGCGTATACACAGTGTATGAGTACAGTATGATGACAATATTTGAACTCCTCTAACTCTAGATGGATAAACAAATAATTATAACAGCTTGCTTAATTACTGGTGGCTCCTCCCCCAGCTCATTCAAATATGGTGAATTCCTGCACCAAACCGCTCCAAACTAGCAAAGATGGCGCTCGAGGCTTCATTACAGCCGTTTCCAAACCAACGGGTGACGTCACTGCTGGTTGACACTTGATCTGAATTTTTTTTCAGATCTGACACTTTAACTGTGCAAAATTTGACTAAAAGGACCACAAACCTTAAGTTAATATTCAGTGCAGATACATACCGGCAACATTCGCTAAAGCCAATCAAAAACTTTCACCGAAGATTTGAGCTCACTAGCAGCATACATTTCTAACTGCGTGATTTGTAAGGATTTCATATTCCAGCTTTGGCCAAAAGTACACTTTTTAGCTGATGTCAATCGAGTGGCCATTTTGAATGAATACAAATTTGAAAGATTTAGAGCCTGATTTACTAATACTAAAGGTTTGCCTGTGTAAAATCACGTGCAAACTTCACATCACCCGCAAAGAAATGTCCAAGCAGATCTACTAACGACGTGCAGTGAGGATTGAGTCTTTCAAATGTGCAATTTAACACGTCCATTTTGCGTGTTTGCCTGCATCATATGTAACATTGAGCGTTTCTGCTTGAACGTGCAAAATCCTAGGAGGGAAACATGCAAATAGAACAATTTAGCACCCGCAACGGTATTTGCTAAACCTGAAAGTAGAAACAGGAGAAGTGATTGTTGTGTATTTTAGTACGACTGAAGGTTTTAATCAGATGAACATCAGGAGAGACGGCTGCTCTTATTGTGAAGGAGACGCAGGAAACCAAAGAATACGTAGAGAACGAGGTTTTACACCCGTTGAACATTTCTGATGTCAGAGTACGGTGGATCCGAGGTGCAAAACACAAATACAACAATCATTTATATATTTGCGCTTTGCACTTCAGGACTCTGAAGTTTTTGTTGTTCTGTTTTTTTCTTTTTGTATTTGTGTTTTGTACTTCAAGGCTGCTCGTTTTTGTTGCTATGTTTGTGCAAAACATGATTCATGCCTCTGGTACTCAGTGCCACCGTACCAGAGGCATGAATCATTCAGACATATCGTCTGTCTTGCGATGACATTTCTGAGTTATTGAATGAACTGAATAATGATTTAAAACCAATAACAAGGAGGAACCACCAGCAATTAAAAAAACTTCTTCCGAGCATTTTGCTGCCTCTGCATCATTCCAGCGTATCTCTGCTTGGATATCCCACCAGTCCTGTTATTCAGCTGTCACATCCTGAATGAGTACTGCAGAATTCACAGGTAGCTTCATCAGGTTCACGAGACCTCCAGGAACTGAATGAAACTAATTCACCTGCTCATCACAGAAAGATCTGGACCTGCTGATCGCTGTTTGTTAGAGGATCTCATCCCCAGGCCCTCTTTTATTTGCGGACATTTTAATATTCCCAGTATATTATTCCTGTTGACTTCCTCGCTGATAATCTCCTATGTAGCATTTTGTCATTGTTAAATTTATATTTATTCATTTCAATGGGATCAGATTTCCTTTTGCGGTCGTTCTGTTAGAACGGAATCACTTTAAGACACGTCATTTAAATACAACGATTTGCACTTGATATCAACTCGTATATATTACTCTTAGTAAATCACACGCAAAATAAATGTGCAAAACTTTTGGAATAAACACGCAATTTAGTACCCTTTATTTGATACTGTAGTAAATCAGGCCCCTTAGTGTATACGTGTGGAAAATTGCATTTGAACTAAAAATACAATGTATGCAAATGAATATCAGGGAGGGTAAATATTCCCGTTAATCTGGCATTACTTCAGGAGAAGTGCAACGACCAGAGCAGAGTGGTTGTTCAACGGTTTCATCAACTGTGTCGGAGTTTCCGAGCACAGCTGATGTGCAGGCAGGTGCAGCGGTGCAAAGTGAAAAATAATTCTGTGGTGATTAATAAATCTGTTCTCAGCCAACTCAGATGACTGGTCTAATAGTTCAGAAGGAGCTCGGCCAATCTCAACGGCTCTACTGATTCAGAGGCACTTTGTCAGAAACTATATTGTTGTCTGGATAATGCAGAGTATATCCAGCATGTGTTGTTATTTTCAACAGTTAAATTGTACAATAAGGATAGAAAAAAGTTGAATTTGTTTTGTTTTTTATCTTCTGACACCGGCCTCTCATTCACTCATAAACAACATGTCATCATGTACACATGCACCTTTATAGTGATTGAACTTGATGCCTGTACCAAAGTGTGGAACATCCAATTTTAACTAAAATACACTCCATAAAAATAAAAATGTATATCTGTAGCCACGTGTGAAATTGTGCCAAATACCATACATACAAGATGAATCTGCACATCTTAGAGTGGCCTGTTATTGTGACCAATCTGAGGCATACCTTTGCAATAATCAGGCTGTTTGATCAGCACCTTGATATGCCACACCTGCCAGGTGGATGGATTACCATGGCGACGGTGAATCACTGCCTTCCGTGGATTTTAAGAAATTTGTGAAGGAAATTTGATATAAATAAACCTTGTAAATGCATGAAAGAAGTCTTAAAATAACCTTAATTCTAATTAATGCAGCAGTGATAATAACAGTAAAACACTGACAGGGAGCATTCACTTTCACTTTTCATACTTTAATAATTTTATTCTAATAATATTCACTTTCATGTAATGCAGGACTTTACTTCAACTCATAAAATGGAAGCCATAACAAATATGTTGAGTTCATATTTGAGTTGAGTGTAAAAACCTGCAGTAAAAAGGAATTTGTCTTTAATGTTCCTTTTAAGGTGAATCGCCACAATATAAAAGACGTTTAAAAGCAGGTAAACATGCAATGAAGATGTGTCTCCCTTGATTGAAAATTACACACACACGCGCACACGCATACACACACACACACGCACGCACACACACACACACACACACACACACACACACACACACACACACACACACACACACACACACACACACACACACACACACACACACAGAGCAGCTTGGCGGAGAGAATAAAGATCCAGAAGTGTGATTACTCTTCACTACAGTCGATGCTGATGTTGTAACAAGTGCTTCTAGAGCTGAAACACCAGCGATCTGTGGAGACATCCAGTGAAGGTCCATCACAACCCAGCTGTACCTGAATGCCTCCTGTAAACACACACGGACACTTAATGTGCTGCTCGCTAGCTTACAGACTTTGCAAATGTAACACGATACTATCACATTAAATCGTGGCCCAGCATCGACCCTTCATGCGATCGGCTGTCACCATTTTGCTAGCTCAGAGCGGTTTAAAGCCAAATGTTTGGACGAGCTGGGGAAGAGGTGGATTGGAAACCCGACGATACTGCGTCCCGCCCACCGATAGCGGAAAATTAACTGCACCGCAGGCCTGTCAATCAACAGACACGCCCCCCAAAAACACTGCTTTTTGATGCCAGTCTTCTACAACACAGTTTCCAAAAAAGCTAGAAAACTGTAAAATGTAAATTAAACAGAATGCAATGATTTACAAATCACATAAACCTATATTTAATTTCAAATAGACCAAAGACAACATATCAAATGTTGAAACTGATTTTGTTTTATGTAAAATATATGCTAATTTTTGTCCAAAAAAAAGTTGGGACGGGGTCAACAAAAGACTGGAAAAGTTGTGTCAAGATTAAAAAAAAATAAACACCTGGTGGAACATCTCAACTAATTAGGTTACCTGGCAACAGATCAATAACATGATTGGCTATAAAAAAGATGATTTCAGAGAGTCAGAGTCTCTCAGCAGTGAAGATGGGGAAAGGTTCACCACTCTGTGAAAGACTGTGTGGGAAAATAATGAAACCAGATAGAAACATGATCCAGAAACCCCGCCGCCTTCTCTGGACCCAAGATCATTGAAGGTGGTCTGAGGTGAAGCAGAAAATTGTCTTGTGGTCTGATGGATCAAACTTTTAGTCTTTTAGGAAATCATGGACGCGGCATCCTCCAGACTAAAGAGGAGAGGGACCATCCAGCTTGTTATCAGCTCAGTTCTAAAGCCAGCATCTGTGATGGTACAGGATGCATTAGTGCACATGGCATGGGTAGCTTGAACATCTGGAAGGAAGCATTAATGCTGAATGATATATTCAGGTTTTGGAGCAACACATGCTGCCATCCAGACAACGTCTCTTTCAGGGAAGGTCTTGTTTATTTCAGCAGAACAACGTCCAACCACATTCTGCACGTATTCCAACAGCATGGTTCCGTAGTAGAAGAGTCCAGGTGTGAAACTGACCTTTCTGCAGTCGAGATCGGTCTCCCATTTAAAAAAATTGCCGCATCATGAAATGAAAAATACAACAATAAGAGACCCCAAACAGCTGAACGGCTGAAATCCTATATTAGGCAAGAATGGGACAACATTTCATTTTAAAAACTCCAGTAACCCTCAGGTGGCGTCGCCTGTTGGGTTTACTTTTTTGTTTTGGTGTCAAAAAACAAGAGAATTAAATAAAAAGTATCTCTGGTTTACTTATTTCTGCCACTGTCCGATTATGTTTTGTTCTAATAAACGAGACCCCGAGAATTCGACGAGTATTTTTGTTTCTGCGTCTCATCATCAGCGACTGAGGATTTTATCCAATAAACAAACTATCAAAACGTAAATGAACCAGAAAACCGACAGACCAGTGGTTTCCATCTCATTTCAGAGGGACAGCGGGCAACTCTACAAAACATATAACACAAAGTTACTTACACAGGACTAGAATTCAAAGAGCAATGGTCCACCATCATCTCCGGGAGGAAATCCAGCTTAAAAGAAGCCATGGCGAAAAAAAAGAAAATGCTTTCTTTTTGTTCCTCCTCTTCTTTAAAACTATGAAGCTAAATTGGCACAGTGATCAGGCGGCAGCGGTAAACTCCAGATCGTGGCACCTGCTGGTAGGTCCCTGGGCGCTGGTATAATAAGGTGACGGCGCACAAAACACAAGAGGGAAAACAGCTTGTCAGAACAAACCAATCCACATGGAAACCCTCAGTCCGCCGGAACGACAAACACGGCAAACAAAGTTCTGGCTAACAGCTCGGTTTCAGAAGGGATGAAGCGCACAACTGACAGACACAAAGTGGCAGGCCTTTGGGTCGGCTTTCCAGCTTCTGGGACTGGGAGACGAAACGCTGCATGGAGATGGAGAGGAGGACGCTGGGATAACTGGGGCCAGAGAGCGTAATGGCCATTTGGACGACCACAATCAAAGTGCTGATGATCCACGGTCTTTGTGAACATTTTTCCTAGGCCAGCAGATCTGGCTGCAGCGTCAGATAAACAGGGTGTCAGATTGATGGTGATAAGGCCCAGTGGGCAGAGGGAATGAAAGGGGGAGAGAATAGTGCTCCCCGGCCAGGAGCTAATCCCCGGACTAGCCAGACCGGGGGCTAACAATTAGGTTCCGGCCTGAGGGGGGCTGCCTTCGCCCTGTTGTCCTACGTTGCTGCACTGGTTTGTGTGTGATTTGTGTGTGTGTGTGTAAAAACAGAAATGTTAACTAACGTTGGCTTTGGGGCCTTTGTGCGGTCCATAGTGCGCGCACAAAAAAACTCACAGGGCCGTAAACACCCACACCTATGACTGCAGACAAACCTAAATCCCACCTGTTGTAACATCAGCTGTGGTGAATCACATCCTGATGGACTGAACATTTCTTCTTCACCAGGTTGTCTCTCTCTCTCTCTCTCTCTCTCTCTCTCTCTCTCTCTCTCTCTCCCGGCAACCTAAAGAAGTCCAACACACTCCAGATGAAGCCAAACATCTCTTTGTCTAAAAACACTACATGCGAGTTCCTTTTCTCTCGCAACGATGTTTTGAACTTTGATGCCATGTAACACAAACATGCTTGATGCTATCTGCCAAACCTGGAGTTCCATCGTTTTGCACAGAAGTGTCAATCAGCTTATTTCTCTCCAGGCACCTGGCCAGTCTCTGCACCGCCATACTAAAGAAAGTCTTTCTCTCTACATTCAATAGATAAATGGGCTTAAATTGACCTAATTATAATGACTCTTTTTCTTTTGGAGTTAGCATGCTAACCGGCTAGCGCCGGCTAAGCTTGTCTCATAATGCCACTTTCTCCCTTCAGATGGTACAGTGAGTCACCGTGGCGTAAACTCTCTGCCAGCGCAACATTGGAGGACATCGGACATCAAGTCGTGTATTCTAACTTCTAGCTATGATGAGTGAAACTACAAACACAACGACGGCTGAAACTTTTGGCAAAACAAGAAGCAAAACAAGAGTTATAACGTCCACCGCCGAGTAAAGGAACGATGTTTCATTGTTGAACTTACTACATTTCTACTGAGAAAGCTGTAAATGTTAACGGTGGGTATGTAGCAAAGGCTCAGGTAATAGTATCAGGTCACCGATGTTTTGAGCATCGGTTATACTGAGGAAAAATAATGGCAAGGTGGTGAACCGTCCAAAAAAAATCCATAAACGTTTGAGCAAACGCTGTTTGTCTCTTCGAGTCCTCTGAAAGCCAGAATCAGCCATCTATCAGAGTCTGTGACCCCTCTGATATTTCACCCTCATTACTCATGTCTCAACCCAACAAGCCTGACTGTGTGCAGCGGTGAGCTGAGGGCCGACTGCCTGGACGGTACACCGACTCTCTACCGCCTGGACGGTACACCGACTCTCTACCGCCCACCTATTAAAAAAAAGAAAAAGGGATTTCATTCTTACGAATTACACCTTTAGGATCTGTTTCACATCCGCGTGTACTTTGTTTGACTGTTGTCGTCAAGCGTTTACTGTGATTAACGCGGCGGTTTCAAAGTGATGAGCATAGAGGAAATGTATTAACCACCACAATCTAAAGTTCATGTTTAATTTCACCACATGCTTTGTGCCCACAGAAACCAACGTGCGCTGTAAAAAATTTCCACAGACCTGCTGCTTCGCACTTGTCGTTGCTCTGGCAACGGTTAAAATAAGGCCCATTATTAGAGTTTAGGGTAAAGCTTTGTATCGCCCACGTACAGAACACATCCTGAACCCGTCTTTGGGCGCGTACACCATCACAATATTATTTTCTGTGCGACAGGAGTTTATTTCGAAAACCTAAAAAGAATCGAAGTTTTTTGAGGAAATATTCTGAGCCCCAGAAGCGACCCCACAGCTTTGCCATCGTTCAATATAACTTAAATCTAAAGGCTAAAAGACAGGAGAATACAGTATTCAGACCCCTTTAAAATTTTCACTCTTTGTTTCATTGCAGCCATTTGCTAAAATCAAAAAAGTTCATTTTATTTCTCATTAATGTACACTCAGCACCCCATCTTGACAGAAAAAAACAGAAATGTGGAAATTTGTGCAAATTTATTAAAAAAGAAAACCTGAAATATCACATGGTCATAAGTATTCAGACCCTTTGCTCAGTATTGAGTAGAAGCACCCTTTTGAGCTCGTACAGCCATGAGTCTTCTTGGGAATGATGCAACAAGCTTTTCACACCTGGATTTGGGGATCCTCTGCCATTCTTCCTTGCAGATCCTCTCCAGTTCCGTCAGGTTGGATGGTGAACGTTGGTGGACAGCCATTTTCAGGTCTCTCCAGAGATGCTCAATTGGGTTTAGGTCAGGGCTCTGGCTGGGCCAGTCAAGGATGGTCACAGAGTTGTTCCGAAGCCACTCCTTTGTTATTTTAGCTGTGTGCTTAGGGTCATTGTCTTGTTGGAAGGTGAACCTTCGGCCCAGTCTGAGGTCCAGAGCACTCTGGAAGAGGTTTTCTTCCAGGATATCCCTGTACTTGGCCGCATTCATCTTTCCTTCAATTGCAACCGGTCGTCCTGTCCCTGCAGCTGAAAAACACCCCCATAGCATGATGCTGCCACCACCATGTTTCACTGTTAGGATTGTATTGGGCAGGTGATGAGCAGTGCCTGGTTTTCTCCACACATACCGCTTAGAATTAACGCCAAAAAGTTCAATCTTGGTCTCATCAGACCAGAGAATCTTATTTCTCATAGTCTGGGAGTCCTTCATGTGTTTTTTTTTAGCAAACTCTATGCGGGCTTTCATATGTCTTGCACTGAGGAGAGGCTTCCGTCGGGCCACTCTGCCATAAAGCCCCGACTGGTGGAGGGCTGCAGTGATAGTTGACTTTGTGGAACTTTCTCCCATCTCCCTACTGCATCTCTGGAGCTCAGCCACAGTGATCTTTGGGTTCTTCTTTACCTCTCTCACCAAGGCTCTTCTCCCACGATTGCTCAGTTTGGCTGGACGGCCAGGTCTAGGAAGAGTTCTGGTCGTCCCGAACTTCTTCCATTTAAGGATTATGGAGGCCACTGTGCTCTTAGGAACCTTGAGTGCTGCAGAAATTATTTTGTAACCTTGGCCAGATCTGTGCCTTGCCACAATTCTGTCTCTGAGCTCCTTGGACAGTTCCTTCGACCTCATGGTTCTCATTTGCTCTGACATGCATTGTGAGCTGTAAGGTCTTCTATAGACAGGTGTGTGCCTTTCCTAATCAAGTCCAATCAGTTTAATTAAACACAGCTGGACTCCAATGAAGGAGTAGAACCATCTCAAGGAGGATCAGAAGAAATGGACAGCATGTGAGTTAAATATGAGTGTCACAGCAAAGGGTCTGAATACTTATGACCATGTGATATTTCAGTTTTTCTTTTTTAATAAATTTGCACAAATTTCTACATTTCTGTTTTTTTCTGTCAACATGGGGTGCTGAGTGTACATTAATGAGAAATAAAATGAACTTTTTTGATTTTAGCAAATAGCTGCAATGAAACAAAGAGTGAAAAATTTAAAGGGGTCTGAATACTTTCCGTACCCACTGTATATCGTCTAATAAAAGGTGCTTCGTGTTTCTGCCAAACAGCAAAAGAAATTCCTCCAAACTCAGCGTATCGCTAAAGACGAGACGCCTTTCACTAATACTCAAAATCAGAAGTTCTCAGAAAACGTGCGTTTTCCAAATTGTGTTGCGCAATCTCACACATAAGTCTCAATTGTATCCCAAATATTCTCATATTTGATATTTAACAAATTATAAAACATGTAATGTATAAACATTTAAAACATGAGAAAGTTGGTATTAGATTTTGATCTGTTCTTCCTTCGTAGATATAGTTTTATATTTTTGACCATGAGATGTTTCGCTGGACGCTGTGGGCGGCGGATCACATGGGTATCGACACGTTTTCTAAAATCCTTTATTGTGGGAGAACAGAGAAGAGACGAAGGCTCCTTACCCCCCGGGTGCCAAGTCGGAGCCTTCCAAGGTACAGAGGGGGATTATGGGATGCCCGGTGTGCTCTGGAGACACATACAGGGTTTCAGGGTCAAGACTATCCATCCAGGACTTTTGTACTTCAACCGCTAAACAGACACAAAACACAGGACAAAAAACACACACACACACACACACATACAACATTACACATAAATAAACAGCAAAGATTTTCACATTTAACAAAGACACTCAACACATGAATAAATATGCTTACAGTGAGCTAAAGTTGAGAACTGATAAATAAACCCGGGGATTAAATCATCAAGAGTGCTATTCAATAAAAATAAAAACAGAACAGCAACATAAAGTATGGACTCATTGTACACAGCTGTGTCCAGTCAGCAGATCGGGGACAGCATGACTAACTACGACCCCGTAGAACTAAATATCTACAGGACGCCCGGCAGCAACAGCATACGACTCTTTTTCCATAATTTGGATGATTTATTTGCACATAATCCAGAATCCATTCATTCAACTGCTCACTAAACACAGACAGACAATCTTGTGGCAGAAACTTAAAGCATCTAGACACAGTGGAGAGCATCGAACCGAAGTTTAAACATCAGAGTGAGGGAGTTTGAACATTTTCCGGAGGATGGAGTCGCACGAGAGGAAGTGAAGTTTTTTATGTATTTTGTGCCCTTGCGAGGAGGTTTCTGTGTCTCTGCCGGCACCGTCAGAGCGCCCTGAGTTCATACATGATGTGAGAAAATACACTTTAATAGAACATATCTAACATCGTCCACTGTCTCATTTCCTACTTTCCAACAAGCTCTTCTGGTGCCGACAGATATGTAGAAACCTCCCAGCAGGGAGGGCTTTTTTTTTTTTTACCATGCACGTGATTTATTTACTTATTTTTTTTTTATATTTAGTACATCGATAGGACATATTACAGCACAGCTGTGTTCATTTTGTTAAAAAAGTTTTACAACCATGATTGCAATTTGCTTGTTTGCAAACAGAAAAAGGGACCAAAGAATACGACTTTGCTGCTTTCTGTCGTTCAGTTTTTTTTCCCCGTTTAGAAGGCAGCCTGTTGCAGCAGCTCCCCTCCCCTTGTTATTAGTATTATTAGTATTTTTTAAGCCTTTCTTCTCTCTTCGGAGTTGTTGTTTTTTTTTCTTTCTCTCGTGTTCAGTTAACGGACCGTAATGGACCGTAATTTTTATTTTTTTGCTTTTCTATTATATTATTCTATTCTATTATTATTTTATTCTATTGTTTCTATTATTGCTCCTGTATGTATGCTGCTGTGGCGAAAAAATTTCCCCTCGGGGATTAATAAAGTATATACCTACCTACCCTAGAAACCTGGAGTGGACATAAATAGTTTTCATGCAAAGAGGGATTTGTTAAGCTCGTCAAAATCATATCTCTCTCTCTTTTTTTTTTAAGCGTCAACTAATTACATGTTTAATCGAGATAACGGTGTGTTTGCTTAATGTTAGATACATGGATGTTGTAAAAGAAACACTTTACCAGACTGAACGAACGCCTTCGGCCTTTTGGATCAGTTAGTGGGGTCACATGCACCACAGCCTTTATTTACATATATACATATACACACACACACATATATATATGTGTGTGTGTATATATAAATATATATATGTGTGTATATATTTCTATGTGTGTTAGTATAGATGTGTGTATATCATACACTGTATGGCGTGTATATATGTGCGTATTTGTGAGTATATCATAGACTGTATGGTGTGCATATATATATATATATATATATATATGTGTGTGTGTTCTCGTATTTATGTGTATAATAGACTGTATGTGTATATATGTGTTTTAGTATATATGTGTGTATATTATAGACTATATGGTGTATGTGTATATATATATATTTATATATGTGTGTGTTTTAGTATATATGTGTGTATATTATAGACTATATGGTGTATGTGTATATATATATTTATATATGTGTGTGTTTTAGTATATGTGTGTATATTATAGACTATATGGTGTATGTGTATATATATATTTATATATATATTATAGACTATATGGTGTATGTGTATATATATATATTTATATATGTGTGTGTTTTAGTATATATGTGTGTATATTATAGACTATATGGTGTATGTGTATATATATATTTATATATGTGTGTGTTTTAGTATATATGTGTGCATATAATAGACTGCATGGTGTATATATATATATGTGTGTGTGTGTGTGTTTGTGTGTTTACTATACATATACGTGAACTACAAAACCTCTAAAAAGCGTTGTATTAAAAGCCCCATACAGCTAAACTACATCCGAAATACACATCGTAGTTTACCTCCTGCAAACCTAACAGACTGTCAACTACCTGTCAATCATCATTAGTTGTTTACTTAGAAAGCTACCGTGCCGTCGGTTTGTTATGTTAACGTTCAGCTAGCTACAATGTTTGATAACTTCAAATGATGAACAACTTACCCGTGTTTCTTACGCCAACACTGTTAATTTCACTTGTGCTTAAAAGCAAACTGTCGGGGTTTTTTGGACGTTTTGCTCACAACAGAAGGTTATTTATGCCGTCGGCGACTCTGGGGAAAACAAACTGACAACAACATGTGAATAAGTTGTGCTCTGTCACTTGAGAGATGCGGCTAACAGTCACTTGTAAAATGGCAGTTCTCTCTCCGGCCGAATACCCCCCCCCCCCCTCGACCACTGCAAAGGCAGCGGGGGGAGGGGGAGGTGGAAGGGGACTGGTAACAGTGTCACGATACGTGCTGCAAAGTGTAGCCAAATGGCTGTATGCAGAAATATATCCCGAAAAGAAAACACGTCCCTCTTATGATCTTCGGTGATTGTTGCTGATGGAAACGGACACAGACGTGCACGTGACTGCCCCCCCCCCCCCCCCTCGGCTAAAGCAGAAGGTGGTACGGTCCGTAGAATGGAAGCCTGTCAGGGTCGGTCATTTCCTCCTGTCCAACATGCTCTTATTAATGGGGTTAAAGTTGTATTTTATGATTTATATATGTAGCTATATCTATCTTTAGATTTTACAGGTTCTTTTTCACCCATCTTATGCACTTATTTTATCCTGTTTTACCAGCAAAAAGAAAAAAATGATATCTAAATCGGGTTTGCATGAAAACAAAATCGAAATGGACGCAGGGTTTTGATTTTTTGCATACTTCCAAATTAGCTGGTTTAGGTTTCATTTTTATTCTTTTTTCTTAGGCTGATGAACAGGCTATTTGAGAATGATAAATAAGGTGTTAAAAATACAAACAAATGTGACGGCTAATTTGGAAGTGTAATTTAAAAATGCCATCCATAATCTTTGATAAACTACCTGCCATCAGTTCTTCCTCGCTGTTTGGCTCTGTGTTTAGACAGCAAAACTAGAAGCAACGCGGTTTATGTGAGATGTGGTCTCACCATATAATTCAGGCGACTAATTGTTGCACTTCCCTGCATCAGTCCAGTCAGACAGTATGCATTAAGGTACACATCCTCAGTTGTAAGACATTGCACTTCCTTTTTGTGCAAACAATGTATTGAATTATCAAAAATGGATTTTGAAGTACGTATTTTGTAGCCTTCATATTACCAAACTTCAATAATGTGCTGCACCAAAGTTTGCAAATCCTTTTAGAATTGTCTCCCAATTTCTGCACAAATATGACCTAAATCATTCAATTTTCACACAAGTACTAAAAAGTAAATAAAGAAATTTTAAAAAATGAGAAAAAAAATATACATGGTGATATGTTGATTGAAGAAAATTATTCAATATTGCATATCTTTGAGTGGCAAAAAAATATGTGCTTTCCGTGAACTATGTGACATCCTTGTGCAGCAATAACAGCAATGAAATGTCTCTGGTATCTGTGGACACGTCCTGCACGTCGGCGTGGAGGACTTTCAGCCCGTTCCTCTGCAGAGATCAGCTTCCCCGGCCCGGTGAGACATCATCAGCACCAAGTTTTCCTTTTCTCCAAACAGAACATTTGATCTATGTTGGTCTCAGCCACATACAAAACAAATTTCTAACAATTTCCTTTTGTTTAATTCACATCATCTTTAGCCAACTTGATCTTGATTTGTGGGTTCCTCTGTTGTACAGTTCTGAGGTTCTGTGTGACTTCACTATCTTCAGCAGCCTGAGATTACTTCTGCTGGGATTTGGCACAAAAACATTTTTTTTAATTCAAATGATTTAATTGGCAATGGTTTTTTTTAAGGGTCTCTGTAAAAAGTCAGTCAGACAGCTGCAGCAAACTGGATCACATCACTCCAGTTCTGAGGTCTTTACACCGGCTTCCTGTCCAACAAAGAATCCACTTTAAAATCCTGCTGTTGGTTTATAAAGCACAAAATACATTTGTGATCTGCTGCTACCTTATGAACCATCCCGACCCCTCAGGTCGTCTGGGACAAGTCTCCTTTCTGCTCCCAGAGTCAGAACTAAACATGGAGATGCAGTGTTCAGTTTCTACGCTCCGCATATCTGGAACAAACTCCCAGAAAGCTGCAGGTCTGGTGCACCCCTCAGCTCCTTTAAATCAAGACTTTTCTGTTTGTTGCCTTTCACTGAACCAGATCTGAGGATGTCTTAAACTGCACTGTAACTTTTGTCCTATTTTTTAGCTTACTTAATGTTTTAATGACTGTTTTTAATGTTTTAATCAATGTTCTTAACTGTTTTTAAATGTCTTTTTCTTTTGCCTGATGTTTTGATGCTTTTGATGGTTTTAAGTGAAGCACTTTGAATTACCTTGTTGTTCAAATGTGCTATACAAATAAGCTTGCCTTGCTCTTGGAGTGATCTTTGAGGTGGACCACTCGTGGGGAGGGTAACACTGTGGTTTTAAAAAACAAACAAACAAACAAACAAACAAACAGGGCACCCACTCACACCTGACAATCAGCCCCATTGACTGAAAACACTTAACTCTAATTTGAACTTCAAATTTACTGCCAATGCTGAAGGTTCACATACATTTACCATCCAGACACCCTGGTAGATGAACTCTCCTGGTTTCAGCTTGAATAAATACTGACTTTACAACGTCTTTTACATATTTTTGGCCATGTAGCTGCCTGAGTTGTGCACCCAGCAGTAACTGGGGGACTGAATGTGTGCGTGCAGCTCGCTCACTCGTATCTCCATGATACACTGTAATGTCCAGTGACGCCGTGCATATGAGACATTTAGAGAACGGTGATCAATTTTTGTATCATTTATCCTACCAGAAATTTAATGATTTTTACCATAAAAATAAACATTTTCTTATTCTTAAAATTGATTTTTTTTTTTTTTTTTAATTATTTTTTTTTAACTGGGATTGAGGTCAAGGAATCGGTACTAGTATCAAATATTTTTGAACGATACCGTCAACTCTATTCCATAATAGTCACACTGTCTGTAAAGTCAGGTCACTTTTATGTAACTTTTATTTTTCTGAAAAAAAAAGTTGAGCGCTGTAATATTTCCAATGCTTCCATTCGAAGTATCCTTATTATCAAAGGAAGTGATTACATATGATCTTTCTTCTTTAATAGTGGTTTAAAAAAAAAAAAAACATTATTTTTTTCTTCGACTTGCAGTTTTTGCAAATTCCCACAATAAAAAAAAAATGCAGGAATAGCAAAATTATGGAAGGGTGTTTCTGCATTGTGGAAAATATTTAAAGTATTTAAAAAAAAAAAAAGCCTTGAAGGGGAGGAGTCGGATGGTGTGACTAAAATTATGACTGGTACCGTTGCACAAAATCAATAAATAAAATACAGCAATACAATAAATGTGTTGTATATTTAGATGTCTTAAAACAGACATTTCAACATTTCACATCATGAAGAATATTATTGTTTCAACACAACGTTGGGTTCTTTCTCATGTGACGTGCATCCATTCCTCTTTTCCTGCTGAGAAACTGGCCTTCAGCCATCTGCCCGGGCGTTATTCTCCGCAGGGTCCGATGCAGGTAGCCGTTATAGAAATCTGCTGCTGTCAGCCTTTTATTCAGGAGCACTGCTCTGAATCCCACCCAGCCGTCCTGCAACGGGAAACACACACCGAGAGTTAAGAGACTAAAACATATTGAAGCTACTTGGGCGGCAAAATTCAGCGCGCTTCACGTAGATAAAAAGCAAAAGAAGGAATTTACATGCATAAGATGCGATAAATAGGACTTAAATAAGAGGTCAATGAAAATGGCAAGAGAGAGTTATTCAGAGATAAGAATATAAAGAGACAACAGAATACAGTAATAATGACTATGTACAGTGGGTACGGAAAGTATTCAGACCCCTTTAAATTTTTCACTCTTTGTTTCATTGCAGCCATTTGCTAAAATTAAAAAAGTTCATTTTATTTCTCATTAATGTACACTCAGCACCCCATCTTGACAGAAAAAAAACCCCCAGAAATGTAGAAATTTGTGCAAATTTATTAAAAAAGAAAAACTGAAATATCACATGGTCATAAGTATTCAGACCCTTTGCTCAGTATTGAGTAGAAGCACCCTTTTGAGCTCGTACAGCCATGAGTCTTCTTGGGAATGATGCAACAAGCTTTTCACACCTGGATTTGGGGATCCTCTGCCATTCTTCCTTGCAGATCCTCTCCAGTTCCGTCAGGTTGGATGGTGAACGTTGGTGGACAGCCATTTTCAGGTCTCTCCAGAGATGCTCAATTGGGTTTAGGTCAGGGCTCTGGCTGGGCCAGTCAAGAATGGTCACAGAGTTGTTCCGAAGCCACTCCTTTGTTATTTTAGCTGTGTGCTTAGGGTCATTGTCTTGTTGGAAGGTGAACCTTCGGCCCAGTCTGAGGTCCAGAGCACTCTGGAAGAGGTTTTCTTCCAGGATATCTCTGTACTTGGCCGCATTCATCTTTCCTTCAATTGCAACCAGTCGCCCTGTCCCTGCAGCTGAAAAACACCCCCATAGCATTTTTTATTTTTATTTTATACACTTTATTAATCCCCGAGGGGAAATGTCTTCACTACAGCAGGGGGGCTGTCAGGGGGGAGATGCTGCAGCAGGCTGCCACTAGCGCGGCGCCAGGTAACCTGACCTGAGGTGCATGTTTTTGGATGATGGGAGGAAGCCGGAGAGAACCCACGCAAGCACAGGGAGAACATGCAAACGCTGCACAGAAAGGCCCAGGACCGGATTCGAACCCGGAACCTTTTTGCTGTGAGGTGACAGTGCTAACCACTGCACCACCGTGCCGCCCGATGATGCTGTCACCACCATGTTTCACTGTTGGGATTGTATTGGGCAGGTGATGAGCAGTGCCTGGTTTTCTCCACACATACCGCTTAGAATTAACGCCAAAAAGTTCAATCTTGGTCTCATCAGACCAGAGAATCTTATTTCTCATAGTCTGGGAGTCCTTCATGTGTTTTTTGGCAAACTCTATGCGGGCTTTCATATGTCTTGCACTGAGGAGAGGCTTCCGTCGGGCCACTCTGCCATAAAGCCCCGACTGGTGGAGGGCTGCAGTGATAGTTGACTTTGTGGAACTTTCTCCCATCTCCCTACTGCATCTCTGGAGCTCAGCCACAGTGATCTTTGGGTTCTTCTTTACCTCTCTCACCAAGGCTCTTCTCCCACGATTGCTCAGTTTGGCTGGACGGCCAGGTCTAGGAAGAGTTCTGGTCGTCCCGAACTTCTTCCATTTAAGGATTATGGAGGCCACTGTGCTCTTAGGAACCTTGAGTGCTGCAGAAATTATTTTGTAACCTTGGCCAGATCTGTGCCTTGCCACAATTCTGTCTCTGAGCTCCTTGGACAGTTCCTTCGACCTCATGGTTCTCATTTGCTCTGACATGCATTGTGAGCTGTAAGGTCTTCTATAGACAGGTGTGTGCCTTTCCTAATCAAGTCCAATCAGTTTAATTAAACACAGCTGGACTCCAATGAAGGAGTAGAACCATCTCAAGGAGGATCAGTAGAAATGGACAGCATGTGAGTTAAATATGAGTGTCACAGCAAAGGGTCTGAATACTTATGACCATGTGATATTTCAGTTTTTCTTTTTTAATAAATTTGCACAAATTTCTACATTTCTGTTTTTTTCTGTCAAGATGGGGTGCTGAGTGTACATTAATGAGAAATAAAATGAACTTTTTTGATTTTAGCAAATGGCTGCAATGAAACAAAGAGTGAAAAATGTAAAGGGGTCTGAATACTTTCCGTACCCACTGTATAATTTACTATATACTAAAAATTTACGGAGAGATCAATCAAAGAAAAATGCTGCCATGAAGTAGTTTTTTTTTCTTGCTATAATATGATGCAAAGGCATGTTTGGTCATGTAAAAAAAACTCTTCACCGTCACATTATTAGAGTGTTCCCATTAAAAAAATCTCAAAATCTGTCATTCAAGACTTTTATACATCACCTACAGATACAAAATTAATGAACGAATATAATTCTACACAGCTCTTTTTTACATTCATAGTTTTAATGCTGGAGTATAGAAGGATACGGTCTCGGTGACGTAATAAACAAAAACAACAAACCTTACAGCAGACAGCCAGAGTGTTGGACTCCTTCAGATAGTTGACTGTGCCGGGGACGGGCGTCCTCCTTGGATCTGAAAAAGAACATGCGTGTCAAATATAAGTACCGTACGGCTCACACTTTTAAAAGTCCTTTGGCTATAAAAATATTCCCATTCAAATGTTTACTGTTTACAAAGAACTCAATATTCTTCAACAGCTACATAGAAGTCTTTAAGAAGAATTGAATGATCCCGTCTGGTTTGTTGTGGCAGGAATGTTTGACCTCAGATTGATGATCCAAATGGAACCAAATCTCCAGATCTATGAGACTCTCCTCCTGACGAGCTCAATAAGTCTCATCCTGATGTTAATGACATTTGAGATATGTTCACAAGGATCAAAGGGTAAACAGGTGATTCATTTTCCTGTATAGTGTACATAATTATATAACACTCCGCCCCCAGAGATCTGATTGGTCAACTGAACATCTGGAACAAATCATCATGACATCATCACACCCTGCTCATCACTAGAAATATCACTCCACCTCCTCAGTGGGAAAATATAATTAGAATAGAGTTTCATATAATATGTAATATAATGTAGTTTCTACTTGTTATAGTTCTATTAAATGACCCATTTGGTGAAGTCGGGTCCCTTTTGGTCCTTTTTGGTCGCTCTGAGCACCCGTACCGTAACACCACGGATAGTCACGCACTTACAATCCTAGAGGAGGCTAGCTGGACCGGTTTGGTTTGAACACATGACACGGAGCTAAAATGTTAAAAACACATGAGAACATGGATATCTTTGTTCATCAGATATGCTTTGTTTATCATATGTCTTTGTTCATCAGATATCCTTGTTTATCAGATATCTTTGTTCATCAGATATCTTTGTTCCAACCAGATTGAGCTAGCTGATCAGTTTAGTGTTTCTATGTTCTGTATTTATTCAGTTGGAGACTAGAAATCCTCTCTGTTGCTAGGTGGTTGCTAAGGGTCGGACTACTTCCTGGAGTAGTAAACATTGCGTACATTACATAAGAGTCTACTGACGTTTTGTTCTGTACTGTTTTTTTGTATGTTCTAAATAAAGTAAAAAAAATAAATACATAAAAGATACACTTTATACTTACATAGCGAAACCATTTTTTTTTTTAAAGTTGGTGGCTTCCAGTTGAACCCGAAAAATAAAATAAAAAATAAATTGAAATAATTCCAAATTTGGGGAAACAAACCCGATATTGAGATGTGACATTTTCCAACAAAATCCAGAAGTTTTATTGTCCTGCCCATCCACGTGGTCCTCAGAGGTATCTGATGACGAGAGGAAACGATCACGATGGTGATATTCAACATTTTGCATGATTGAAACTGAACCGACGTACACGCGATCCGATGGCACGATACAGGCGATCGATCTGGTCACAGGTCTGCTCCTCCCACACCACCCAACTCATGGACGTACTGATTTTTGGGGCTGTTGGTAAAAATGAGAAAGTGTAAGTTGGACGACTTCCTCTTTATTTCACGTTTAGAGAGACTGTCTCTACGTAGTAGTTCAGACCTACATACCGAATGTTGCGCTTGTCTGTCTTTGCTCCCTCTGATTTGCGATTCTCTCGGGCAGCGTCATCAACGTGTCCATCAGCTGCAGGCAAGAACACAAACACAGCGAGTCTGTAAACCATCCTGTTGGTAACGGTATAAAGGAACCATCTTCTAGCGTGAACGGGCCGACAGCTCACCAGATGTGCTCCTCTGGCGGCAAGGACGCCTCCAAGCTCGTCGGCGGTGCCGTTCTCGGGGACCCGATGGACCTCCTGGTTCAGAACGGGGCCCACGTCAAACCTGACAGGAGAATACGTGTTTTTTTAATTTAAATATGTAGTCAGGAACAGAGACGAGAAGAGTAGGTTTGTCCTCTGCTTGCCTGTAAGGGCGGATCTGGATGATGGTGACTCCCGTCACGGCGTCGCCGTGCATGACAGTGTGGAAGACGGGTGCCGGACCTCTCCACCGCGGCAGCAGGCTGGGGTGAACGTTCAAAACCCCACTGCAACCGAAACACAGCACAGAAACACGTTTTATTACCATTTCTGATTTAATGCTTTAAGTGTAGGTTGGATTGTATGTCTTGGTATGTGTATGTATACAGTACATGTGTATTTATTCACAAAATATTCAGACCCCAGCATTTTTTTTACACACTTTATTGCTTTGTGGATTTAATTGTAAATGAATAAAATTGTCATTTTTTGTGATCAATCGAACCACAAAGTGAGAAATGTTTAGAATTTGCACCGCGTTGTCTGTTTTATTGTTGTTGTGGCGTATTTATGCTTTTCTTCTTGTGACTGTGAAAAACGGTTTTTCGATCCATCTGTATGTCATATAGTGGATTGACTTTATAGAAGTCAAAGATTTTTATTTTTTTATTTCTCAAAACTGTTGGAACGCCCGTTCAGCATTATTATTGTCTGGCTTGTGGTGTTGCTTTGTAAACTTTCCAGAGAGCAGCTTGCTGCGGACGAAGGTGAAGATGCGCTTAATGACGTCCGCTTCGACGCTGCACAGAAAGTCGGTCGCCTTTTTTTAAATTAAGGTTTATTAATATTAATAATTAAATTAATATTAAATGTGGTTTAAAAAGGCTTCAGAACAAAAACAAACAAAGCCATGAAGCCCAAGGAACTGTGGTAAGACGAGGATATGAAACCATTTCTAATGCTTCCAGCGGTTCTGGATGAACAGCGGCCTTAACACTTGTGAAATGGAAGAAATGTCTACACCAGGACTTTTCGTAGAACCTTTTCTGTGTTTTCAAAGCCAGACAAGCTGAACAAATATGTTTCTTGGTCAGGGAGATGACAAGGGACCAGAAGAATGTTTCAGAGGTCGTCTACAGAGATCGAGGAATGGGTCAAAAGAACGAGCATCCTGGCAGCACTCCACTAATCCGGCCTTCACAGTCGAGCACCTCGTGTGACGGCCTTCTGGGACTTTTGTCAAACGGCTTTTAAGAGACTCAGAAAGGAGGCAAAAGATTCATTGATCTGAAGGTACAGCTCTTTATGTGGCGAACACCGTCCTTGCAGTGAGACGCAGCGTCTCGCTGGGGAGCTTCTTAATGAAACTGGTCCGATTTGAAGCCAAATACATAGAGGTCCTTTAAAAATGAGAGATCTCAGTTTTTGTGTTTTAGAAATTTGCAAAAAATTCGAAAAAGTTTTCATTTTGTAATTATGGGTAACTGAATGTGTGGGTTAGTTTCAAGTGTTTCACTTTTACAACACCATAAAGTGTGCAAAAAGTGAATCTATGTATTTATATGTACACATATGTATAAATATGTATATATGAAGCCGGGTATTCCATGCTACAACCATCCTGTTGCTGTGGCAACGGGAGTAAACACTTTACCAAAAAGACCAGAGCTGGAAAAACTGTGCACACACAACAACTTGTACAGGAGGTCAAAGGTGAAACGGAAAGCAGGTTTGTAAACATTGATGGATGTTTACAACATTTGCATTTTACGTTTTACTGTTTGCCTTTGTTTTCTCTTCCAAATAAGCTTTGACTTGAAAACTGTTGGTGCTTCCTGACCTGTCACGACCACATCCTTGAGATCTCTGACTTTACTTTGGTGATGAATTCAGTCACTTATCATCACCGATACTCACTAAGGGAACTTGTTGATTAGTCTCTCGGGGAGCAAACAGCCGAAGGACACGACCACCCCGACATCGAACCGTCCGTCCACGTCGTCGGGCGGCCAGCTGTGGAGAGGAAGCCGGTTCCGTTGAGCGAACTTCTTCACCGGGACGTCGCTGGACAACGTGACAACTTCCAGGGTCTCCACGATCCCGTCGCCGGAGCTCCTACAGCAGAGCATGAAGGTTCGTTATTCTGGGACAACGTTATTCAGGGTTTTATGTGATCTGGCCACATTCAAATCACAACTGGAAACGCACCTCTTTAAATTCTGCTTTTCTACAGATTTTAATGTGATTTATACTTTTATTGATCATTTTAACCCGTAAAGTGTCTTTGAGTATCTTGAAAAGCACTACATAAATAAAATATATTATTATTATGAAATACTAGGTAATGAAAAAGGAGGTTGGAAATGGGATTAATGAAGTGACATCTCTGGAAATCACTTCCAGTACAGCAGAATTTCTAGTGTTGAAGTCAATTTTAATTATGTTCATTATTTATGTGAACTTCCTAAAATCTGTACAGATAATTTTGTTCCTGTATTAATCAGGTCCTTCTTCAAGTTTCTTTGCTGTTCTGAGTTGTGAACTTGCGTACGTACGAAGCTGCTTGGAAATCTTTTTTTTCAGTCCAACAGAACCACTGGCCTAACGGTCCATGGTCAGTAAAAGTTTATACAAGACAAGTTTGATTGGCCAATCAAAGTCTGGGCTGTACATACAGTGCATCCGGAAAGTATTCACAGCGCTTCATTTTTTGTTATGTTACAGCCTTATTCCAAAATGGATTAAATTCATTTTTTCCCTCAACATTTTACACACAATATCCCATAATGACTAAGTGAAAATAGTTTGTTTAAAAATTTTTGCAAATCTATTAAAAATAAAGAACAAAAATATAACACGTACATAAGTATTCACAGCCTTTGCTCAATACTTTGTTAAAGCACCTTTGGCAGAAATTACAGCCTCAAGTCTTTTTGAGTATGATGCTATAAGCTTGGCTCCTATTCTTGGGCAGTTTCTCCCGTTCTTCTTTGCAGGACCTCTCAAGCTCCATCAAGTTGGATGAGGAGCGTCGGTGCTCAGACATCTTCAGATCTCTCCAGAGATGTTCAATCGGGTTCAAGTCTGGGCTCTGCCTGGGCCTCTCAAAGACATTCACAGAGTTGTCCCGAAGACACTCCTTTGTTATCTTGGCTGTGTGCTTCGGGTCGTTGTCCTGTTGGAAGATGAACCTTCGCCCCAGTCTGAGGTCCAGAGCGCTCTGGAGAAGGTTTTCATCAAGGATGTCTCTGTACATTGCTGCATTCATCTTTCCCTCCATCCTGACTAGTCTCCCAGTTCCTGCTGCTGAAAAACATCCCCACAGCATGATGCTGCCACCACCATGCTTCACCGTAGAGATGGTATTGGCCAGGTGATGAGCGGTGCCTGGTTTCCTCCAAACGTGACGCTTGGCATTGAGGCCAAAGAGTTCAATCTTTGTTTCATCAGACCAGAGAATTTAGTTTCTCATGGTCTGAAAGTCCTTCAGGTGTCTTTTGGTAAACTCCAGGTGGGCTGTCATGTGTCTTTTACTGAGGAGTGGCTTCCGTCTGGCCACTCTACCATACAGGCCTGCTTGGTGGAGTGCTGCAGAGATGGTTGTCCTTCTGGAAGGTTCTCCTCTCTTCACAGAGCAATGTTGGAGCTCTGTCAGAGTGACCATCGGGTTCTTGGTCACCTCCCTGACTAAGGCCCTTCTCCCCCAATCGCTCAGTTTTGCCAGGCGGCCGACTCTTGGAAGAGTCCTGGTGGTTCAAACTTCTTCCATTTACGGATGATGGAGGCCACTGTGCTCATTGGGACCTTCAATGCTGCAGAAATGTTTCTGTACCCTTCCCCAGATCTGAGCCTCCATACAATCCTGTCTCAGAGGTCTACAGACGATTCTTTAGACTTCATGGCTTGGTTTGTGCTCTGACATGCACTGTCAACTGTGGGACCTTATATAGACGGTGTGTGTCTTTCCAAATCATGTCCAATCAACTGAATTTAGCACAGGTGGACTCCAATCAAGTTGTAGAAACATCTCAAGGATGATCAGTGGAAACAGGATGCACCTGAGCTCAATTTTGAGTGTAATGGCAAAGGCTGTGAATACATGTGATTTTTGTTTTTGTTTTTGATTTTTAATAGATTTGCAAAAATTTAAAAAAAAAATGTATTTCACGTCGTCATTATGGGGTATTGTGTGTAGAATTTTGAGGGAAAAAATGAATTTAATCCATTTTGGAATAAGGCTGTAATATAACAAAATGTGGAAAAGGTGAAGCGCTGTGAATACTTTCCGGATGCACTGTACGTTGGAGATGAGGTCACTGTTTTCCAATAAATTGTATCATTAATTTCTCTGAAATGCATTATAAGATTCACTTTAAGCCTCTTTGACATAATCAGAAAAATGTCTACTAAGAGAAACATACGAGGCTGCAGCAAGAAAGATGGGTTTGTATTTGTGGAAGCTGCTTTTACATAAAAAATAAATAATCAAGATATATTTGTTTATATTTGAGTTCTTAAACTGTAACATTTACTAGTCAGATGTCAAATGCAGCCATCTCAAATTTATATTTTGACTGGTTAGATTGTAATTTTGAATACAAGTACATGTAATCACAGCTGGTTGGCCAAACAAAACTTTAGTTTCTATTAGTTTTACATATATATAGTAAATTATACTTAATAACCACATCTATTGATAAAAAAAAACACCAATCTGATGTAGTTTACACAAACAATGATTTATGATAAATACATCACATGCACTTTTCTAAAAAAAATAAAACATGAGATAATGTCTGTGTTTGGCCTTGGGAGACCCCCCAATCCTCCCTGCTGTCCATAGCCACCTTGTTTACACTCTCAAGAAATGATCCTAAACCTAAAAACATCTGATGCAGCTCTGCATGTAATGAGCTTCAATTATACAACAAGTAGCTCCGCCCCCAGAGATCTGATTGGTCAACTGAACACGTGGAACAAATCATCATGATGACTTTACACCCTGCTCAACACTAGAAATATCACTCCACCTTCTCAATGGGAATATATAATTAGAATTTCATATACTATGTAATCTAATGTAGTTTCTACTTGTTATAGTTCTATTAAATGACCCATTTGGTGAAGTCGGGTCTCTTTTGGTCCTTTTTGGTCGCTCTGAGCACCCGTACCATAACACCACGGATAGTCACGCACTTACAGTCCTAGCGGAGGCTAGCTGGACCGGTTTGGTTTGAACACATGACATGGTGGTAAAATGTTAAAAACACATGAGAACATGGATATCTTTGTTCTTCAGATATCTTTGTTCATCAAATATCTTTGTTCTTCAGATATCTTTGTTCATCAGATATCTTTGTTCATCAAATATCTTTGTTCTTCAGATATCTTTGTTCTTCAGATATCTTTGTTCATCAGATATCTTTGTTCTTCAGATATCTTTGTTCATCAGATATCTTTGTTCATCAAATATCTTTGTTCTTCAGATATCTTTGTTCCTCAGATATCTTTGTTCATTAAATATCTTTGTTCCAACCAGACTGCCCTCGCTGATCAGTTTAGTGTTTCTATGTTCTGTATTTATTCAGTTGGAGACAACAACAAAAAAATCCTCTGTTGCTAGGTGGTTGCTAAGGCTCGGACTACTTCCTGGAGTAGTAAACATTGCGTACGTTACATAAGCGTCTTTCTGACGTTTTGTTCTGTACTGTTTTTTTGTATGTTCTAAATAAAGTTAAAAAAAAATAATTAAAAAAAAACACTATACTTACTTAAGGAAAGTTGTTTTTTTTAAAGTTGGTGGTACCCAGTTGAATCCGAAGAATAAAATAAAAAATAAAGAGTACTGACGCGACTGTCATAACCCATGTGTTGCCATGGAAACGTGAGATCACACTCTTAGGAAATTGCCCCACAATATGAAAATATTTTGTTTACATATTTTATTTAGTTGGTGACTTGTTGTATAATCGCAATATTACACTAGAGAGTGTGTTTTATTGGCATTTCAGTGATGCTAATATAATAGAATATGTAATATAAATTATTTATAAACTGTGTGACTCGGCGTCTTGTGTGGGAGTCGCACCTGCTGGATGTGAGCAGTTTCAGAGACTCGACAGCAAACTGATCGGTGCCGAAGAACAGGAGCCTCCACGGGGGTCCGGATGTCGAACCGAGCCGCCGCAGGCTCCGGTCGGTGTCGCTCCTCCACGTCGTCCTCGTGCAGCGGTGCTGGAAGCGGCTACAGATCTTCAGATAAGCAGCGACCGGCCTGCGGCACGTCCACATACTAAAACCAGATGTTTGATGTCTGTTGACGCTGAGAAAGTTCCTCCGACTATAGTTGTTTTGCCCTGTCAATGGTACAGACACAGGGCGCCGCCATGTTTCTCATATGAACTTCCGCTTCCTCTTCTTCTGTGTTGAACGGGAGAGTGCATCCTTTAGTGTTGCATCGCTGCCATCTTCAGGAGTTAACTTTTTTCTTTATATATTTTCTTTATACTGTATATATATATCTATATAAATAGATGTCAATATATACCAAACCAAAGTAAAAAAAAAAAACAATAATAATAATAAAACCTCTAAGGAGTAGAACAAAAGGTTAGATTAAATCATATTCAGACAAAAGTGCAACTAACTTTGTGGGTTTGCTTAACTTTTCTTCTACATTTGCTTTTGAGTGAGAGTTCATTTTTAAGTTTATTCCACACTGGAGAGAAATCAGCAAATCCACATTTATGTATATAATATTTGGTTATGATTATTATGTTGTTCACAATCAATTCAATTTGTTTGTCCTTCAAAATTAATCCTAGTCGTAAACATTCAAAGGAGAAGAATTGTCTATTTAAGGATTTGGATTTGAACCAATCATGCAGGAGCTCCATTATCTTTGGTTTACAAGTGTAAAAGAGGTGTTCAGTTGTTTCTATATTCATGCTGCATAAATGGCAGTTCTCTACCTCATATTTAAATCTTCTTGTAATGAATTTCATTTAAAGTTTTGAAGTCTTTAAATTTAGGAGGGATTGGAAATTGGAGAAATTTTGTTTGTATAGCCTGAACTTCAGATTTCAGGATTTAACTAGCTCCACAGCATCCAAAAAATAACTTCTTGTTCTTCAACTTCAACTTTAATGTCAATCCACCATACGTACAAGACATACAGAGAGATCGAAATATTGTTTCTCACAGTCCCACAGTGTGCAAAACAAAAAGATAAAACAAGAAAAGTATAAATATGTAACAATAAAAAGCCATAAAGCAGACAACAACCACAGTGACGCTTAACTGCAGTATATATAAGTACAACGTAGGGCAAATACGGGTTCATAGCGCAAAAGTTCAGACTTTATTGGTCAAGGGGGAGAGAGGGGAGAGAGTTCAGCATCTTGATAGCCTGATATTTAGATTTTTTTGGGGCAATTTTTTGGCAAACAGTTTTTGGGTGCATTACCGCCACCTAATGGACTAGAGTGTGGGTCAGTAGATAAACATGAAAAAACTCAATCTTATCACATATCTCCATCTCCTTTAAATATTTCAGGAAACCATTCAGCCTTTTTTGGTGTAACAAACTCCCTCATATCACGTCCACTTTTTCTTCCTTCAGTTTTTCCGTTGTTTAACCAGCTCCTGTCGCTCTTCATTGTAACTATTGCAGTCCAGAAATACATGTTGAATTGTTTGTGGTTGGTTTGTGGCGTGTACATTGTCCTGTTGGATGTTTACCTGTTCTTTGCAGCATCTGGTTGAGTCCAGTGTGTTGAGTTCTGAGTATCTGACCCACATTTCACTCTTCCCAACTTGTTTTTGTGTCGCAGGGTCTCCTGTCTGCATGAATTTCCAGATTCGTTGCTTGTGAGTGCTGTTTCGGTTGTTATTTCCCAACCATTGCAAAGTATTCTTAAACTTTCTACTGAATATACAGATAGATAATATATGAATAGCTGCATCACCCTTTGCGTCCAGTTTCAGGGTCTTCGGAACCATCTGTAATAATATCAGAAGATATAAATATAGTTTTGTACTACTGTCCAGGCTGGTACCATTTTGGGTTTCTCTTTTATTTTCTCCAATAAGCTTCGATGTGTTATTGGTGTGATGAATTTCCAAGGTAGTTTGACTGACGTTGGAACAGCTGGACCTAAACCTAAACCTAACTGTTGAGCTTTTACATTCCCTATATCCACCCAAAACTATTCAACTTGATCTTACTATGTTACTAACACTCCTTGTTTGCTGACTTGAGCAAGATGTGACTCACTATGCTCCTCCAAAGTGTCAATGTTGGACTCTTCTGATGGCAGACACTGCTGGTTTAATCACAAGTTTGAAAGATCTAACTTCACTTGTCATCCTCAGATCTAAGTGCCCTGAATGCCACATTCTGTGTATATGGATGGGCACTCCCAAGAGGATGTACAACCCCACCCGTTTGCCCTGCAGAGCCTTGTTTTCCCTCCAAACAGGGAACTATGTGAGTACTACAAAAATACCAGAATCTGTATATCATATCATCTGTCATTGCCAGAAGTCTTCGTTGTGGTGGAAATTAATGTATTTCCTTGTGAGAAATCAAAAGTCTCTCAAGCTTGCTGTCGTTTGAGTATTTATTACAAGATGAAATATGGAAAATTATAAGAGTGTACAAATCTTCAAACATGAGCCAAGCGAGTACATCAGGTATAAACAGAGTCATAGGACACTTATTCAGCTCAATAGTTTTGGAGAGCGTTTCTACACTCGCGAAGAGTCCAGAAAGTCTGACCCCCTCCTTGTGAGGAGAGCGGCCTTATATCCACGTAAGGAGGCGCCCTCTTCTTCACCCCTAAGGGCGCTCAGCATATACATCAATCATTGGTCATCTGCACATATGGACCGTGGATTCCAGTTGAGAAAGGTCACGTGTGTGCCCCGGGGTAGAAAAACACTACTGGACACAAACACGGATTGATTACATAGAAGGGACATGTGGTTTGGATATACCTGTTTTCCCTTCAAGAAGGCACTGTTGATACAGGGACCTAGGGTCAGCTACAGCTCAGTTACATAGGATGAATTTTCCTCTGACATTCATAAGTAGAAGAAAATCTACATTTATGGAAGACTGGGTGGGAAAACAGATTTGGTCAATCATGCACCTACTGGAGGGAAATAGAAATGTACTTAAAGTGGAAGAGTTTAATGGTAAATATGAACTGGATTGCGCCACGAAAAACTATATTAAGGTTATACAAAAAGACTAGGATTAACTGTCTAGGACAAACAAATTGAATTTCTTGTGAACAACATAATAATCACAAACAAATAGTATATACATAAATGTGGATTTGCTAAATCCTCTCCCGTGTGGAATAAACTTAAAAATGAAGTCTCACTCCAAAGCAAATGTAGAAGAAAAGTTAAACAAACC
The DNA here is from genome assembly GCF_029030835.1 of Brachyistius frenatus. Lineage (NCBI taxonomy): Eukaryota > Metazoa > Chordata > Actinopteri > Embiotocidae > Brachyistius > Brachyistius frenatus. Next base: position 70,959 of record NW_027211075.1, read on the forward strand.
CTAAATATGAGTAAATGAACCTCTTGTTCTACTGCTTAGCTGTTTTTTTGGTGTGTTTTTTTACATTGGTTTGGTATATATTGACATCCATTTGTGAAATATATATATTGTACTGCGTTATATAAGCTGTGACCCTGAGGCAGCTGATATTCGAGTGATGTAAAGAAACGAGACTGTCATTGTTCTGTGCTGGTTTTTTTTGTATGTTCTAAATAAAATGTAAAAAAAAGAAATCTGTCATTGATAGAAATTCACACTAGAGCGAGACAGGTTAAAGAGGAAGCTGGGAGTTGAGGAACTTAACCTAAAAGATGCATTAACATTAGGGGGCAGGGAGTGTGTTGCAATACTTGAAAGAAACAGGATTACGTAACTAATTTCGTTCACTAAATTGGTACAACCTTTTTCTTATTTTTTTTTTAAATTAAATTAAATTTTTTGTAAGGGGACACTCCTATACACTAGGTGGCGGTAATGCGCCTTTCACTAGATGCTGCCCGCCATAAAAGCGCAAAAGAAGAAGAACGAGCGCAGACGCAGTATTTCCAGTGCGGACCGTGAATGCACCATTAATGTAAGTCACATGACAGACAAGCCTCTCCGACTGCTCTGATACACGTCCGATAACCATGGTAAGCGCTTTTCCAAAGACTTTACACTTCTGCGCGTTCTCGTTTTTCCCTCGGATGCTCGTCTGTCTGCCGTTTCGTCTCGTGGAAGAATCGATGTCAGGTGTCTTGACTCCAGCTGATGTGAAGTCCCGTTGAGGGGTGTTACGGCCTAGTCGCTTCCTCACTGCCGTCTTGACAGCGGCTAGCGGGGCTAACAAGCAACCGACTGATTAAAAGCAACCTGACAAATGTTTTTTTTTCCCTCAAACATCTGTTTCATTAACTTTATCCATAAAACATGCCCCGTGTCGTTATTTCCGTATCATGTGTGTGAATAAACGAACCGGGAAGTAATAAACCCCCAAAGAATGTCAGAACCAAACAGACATGGATGACAACTAGCTTGTGTTAGCTTAGCGCTTCCGCTTTAACGGGGTTTCAGTGTAATTAGCCTGAACGATGCGACTTTATTTTTTTAATTTTTTTTTTTTATCCTAAAACACAAAGTGTATTGTTGTTTCGTGCTGTGGTCAACTTAGTAAAAGGCCAGAACGCACGCACACGCACTGTATTTGCATGTCTCGCGCTGTAATGGGAATTGTATCGTAATCGAGTAGCGAAGTGTTGTTTTTGGATGGTGATGTGACGTCATCGTGCGCGAGGCTGCTGTTTATCATACACGACTGTAGGTGACTGCGCCTTTTAAAACTCCACAAGAGTGAATTTAACAGTCTGCACAATGTTGTTCAATGAGAACATTTTGCCTCACAGGTCGTGATGTGTGGTCGACGTGTAACGCGCACAGTTTAATGTGTATTAATAACACCCAAAGCTCGCGATGTGACATCGCTGAGCCGCGTCGTGCGTGCACGTGCATCTACACCCAGATGAGAAACGGCCTGAGCAGTGATGTTGACATGAGTTCAACCGAGTTCATTACAACGTGCACATCAGAACCACCTGACCACATTTTAGCATATGAATCCTCATTTCTGCTTCTTTTGACGTGCAGTTTATTTCTGCCCGTAAAAAATGTCATAATCTAGCTTCAGCACAGGGCGAAATGTCACATTTATACGGGTAACTCAGGAGTCAGGAGCGCCTGACGGGACCTGATTGGATGTGAGACCTAAACTCACAAATCTGAAGTAATGCCAGACATGTTTAGAAATATGGTCATATCCATAAATTGTATTTCAAAACTATTTATTGGACATCTCAAAGTTAGTAGCACACAACAGGTGTTCTTCTTCACAGGCGGACTATCCACAACCCGGTTTCCAGAAATGTTGGAACGCTGTGTAAAATGTAAATGTGAACATTTACCAATATTTAGAGAATAGAAAAAAAGAAAACATATCAAATGTTGGAACGGATAAATTGTATGGCTCATTTTAAATTTGATGCCAGCAACACGCTTAAAAAAAAAAAGTTGAAAATAAGATAATGAGCAACTTAAAATCTGTCAACTGGTTGAACATCTCAGAACTAATTAAGTTAATTGATAACAGGTCAGTAACATGTTGGGTATAAAAAAGAGCCTCACAGAGAGGCAGAGTCTCTGTCAGAGGTTCACCACTCTGTGAAAAGACTGCGAGGGGAAAATAGTGCATCAATTAAAGAATAATGTTCCTCAACATAAAACTGCAAAGAAGTTGGAGAATTCATCATCTATGATGAATAAAACCATTAAAAGATTCAGAGAATCTGGAAAAAAAATCTCTGTACACAAGGAAAAAGGCCAAAAACTAATGGTGGTGAGCTTCGGGCCCTAATTCAAAACGGACACAATTCAGTAGTGGAAATCACTGCATGGGCTCAGGAACTCTTGTGAAAACCATCACCTGTGAACACAGTTCGTCGCTGCATCCACAAATGATGTTAAAACTCTCCAAAGAAGAAACCAGATAGAAACATGATCCGGAAACACCGCCGCCTTCTCTGGACCTGAGATCATTGAAGATGGATTGACGTCTCCCAAATCAAAATTTGAAATTCTATTTGGAAATTAGGAATGCCGCATCCTCCAGGCTAAAGAGGAGAGACCCTGAACTGTTGAGCATCTGAAATCCTGTGTCAGGCAAGAACGGGACCACATTTCACTTTTAAAACCTCCAGAAACTGGTCTCCTCAGTTCGCAGACGTTTACAGAGTGATGTTAAAAGTAGAGGTGATACAACTTTGTCCCAACTTTTTCTGGCATCAAATGTAAAATAAAACGATAATACTTTTCAGTTTAAAAATTTTAGGTTGTCTTTGGTCTATGTTCAATTTATTATTGGCTTACGTGATTTGCAAGTCATCACTATATGTTTTGTATACAAGGAAGGCAACAAGGGTCTAGTTATTATTGTTCACAACGTAACAATAGGGTCAGAAGAAAGTGTGTGTTGGTCTCCTGTCTCATTGTGCAAATAAAATCAAAAAATCTTTCACGTAGCCAGAAAATTCTCCAATTTGAGATGAAGTGGGTGTTTTAGGATGTTCACTGAACGAGAGAAATGTGAAAGTAAACTGTGGTGCTTAAAGTGATGCACAGAAATATCATTTAAAGTTGACGTAATTAAAAAAATTTAATTGAGCAATATTACACGAGCGGGTGTCCTTTAACTTCGTTACCAACTATATTTGTGGGGTGAACATATCAAACGGTACAACTTTTTTTGTGGCAACTTGTGGGGTAGGAATAGCAACTGGAAAACAATCAGTAGACTCTTATGTAACATACGCAATGTTTACTACTCCAGGAAGTAGTCCGACCCTTAGCAACCACCTAACAACAGAGGATTTCTAGTCTCCAACTGAATAAATAAAGAACATATAAACACTAAACTGATCAGCGAGCTCAGTCTGGTTGGAACAAAGATATCTGATGAACAAATATCCATGAACTCATGTGTTTTTAACATTTTAGCATCGTGTCGTGTTCAAACCAAACGTGTTACGGTACGGGTGCTCGGAGCGACCAAAAAGGACCAAAAGAGACCCGACTTCACCAAATGGGTCTTTTAATAGAACTATAACAAGTAGAAACTACATTATATTACATATTATATGAAATTCTAATCATATATTCCCATTGAGAAGGAGGAGTGATATTTCTCGTGATCGGGTCATGCTGATTTGTTCCAAATGTTCTGTTGACCAAACATCTCTGTGGGCGGAGCTACTGGTTGTATAATTCAGATCAGATTTCAGATAATCTCTCCCACCAGTTAAAATTGAACACTGGAAGTAACCACTGAAATTTAGCTCAGATGACGAATTCAAAATAGCAACTTGAAACATCCCTCTAAACTCTAAACGTGTATTTTAAATTTAAAAAAAATTGAGTAAATATTGGATTATATTACTCTATTTAAGAAAATTTGTATTAAGCGTGATCTACAAAATACTTTTATTCAATCTACAAATATTATAATACATTTTCACAAATATGTTTTTGACCAATTAGTGAAGCAGATTATTTTAAAGCTTTTACCCACAGCCCAGGACGAGTGACTCGATGTTCCCTGAGCGCCGCCGGCCTCCGTATTTTTCTTTTGAAATGAGGGCTTTAAACTGGAAACGAGTGCAGGAAGTCGATGGTGTCACTCATAACTCGCACCACTTGTATTTCCCTCCTCCCAGCCGACCACGCAGCAGTCTCCGCAAGATGAACAAGAGAAACTTCTGGATGAAGCCGTGCAGGCCGTCAAGGTCCAGTCCTTCCAGATGAAGCGCTGCCTGGTAGGATGCATTCAGTTTTTGTATCATTGTTGTGAAAATGGTTTAAACCGTTGGTTCTCAGCCTTGTTTTGTTTACTGAGCACCTGAAGATGACATGTAATACTGGCGTCTTTTCACATTTACACAGTTTCAATTCCACTTATAAGCTTTCTTTAAGCAGATTGGATTCCTCCTCATACATGCACATTTCACAACTTCTTTTTAAAACATGTTGCTGGCATTAAATTCAAAATGAGCATATATTTTTCATAAAACAAAATGCATCTGTTTTAACACTTGACATGGTAATGATTTTCCATTTCTTATTGTGAAAGTTTACTATGTTGATAACTTGAATCGGTTGTTTGGTCTGCAGGACAAGAACAAGTTGATGGATGCTTTAAAGCACGCCTCCAACATGCTGGGTGAACTGAGGACCTCCATGCTTTCTCCAAAGAGCTACTATGAGCTCTGTATCCTTAAAATTAGTGTTATATAAAATACTTCAGCTGTTTAATAGGCAGCAGTGGCCTGTCTCGTGTGTGTGTGTGTGTGTGTGTGTGTGTGTGTGTGTGTGTGTGTGTGTGTGTGTGTGTGTGTGTGTGTGTGTGTGTGTGTGTGTGATTTGCTCATAATTGTTTCTACATGAATCTTCCAAGTTGCTAATCCATCTGCACCACAACTCCTGAGACTAATAAGAGAAAAGACAACATAGGAGAAGCAATTCCCTCTCCAGCAGGGTCGTCAGGGCAATGCAGTGCGGCGAGAGAGCTTCTCTCTGGACTACGCCGAACACGATGGACTACCGAACCCATCCTGAGAGAAGTAGCCTGATATTTAGTGACTAGAGGAGTAAAGAACAGCTCGCATACCAGAAGCCAGTTTCCGTAACCACATGCAAGCAAACCAGATATAAGGCATCGAAGTGTACAACAAGAAATGAACAAATTGTCTAAGATGCTGTCAAAGTCAGAGTAAAACTTTTAGCGCCATTTAGCCCATTTTGTGGGACCAGTTTGTAACAGAGACACTATCCTGAGAGTTTTGAGCGAATATTTGTTTAAAAAGGCACAACGACACACTAAATATGTCTCTTTGTATTTAAACTCTGTCAGGTTAGAGAAGCTTTAGAAATACACCGTCCTCATGCTTGCTCATTTAAACATGTAGCCACTATGCAGGAACACTATTGGAAGAGCTGTTAAAATGTAGGTGGCCTGAACACATCCTGTGTAGACTGACAGTGAAGCTGCTGATGCGCTGCACCGATTTTCTTTTGTCGATTGTACATTTTTCATTGTCGGTTTTGCATCGGTCCTTAACAGTGTTTTTTCAGACATGGCGATTTCTGACGAGCTCCACTACCTCGAGGTTTATCTGACTGATGAGTTTGCCAAGGGACGCAAGGTGGCGGATCTTTATGAGCTGGTCCAGTATGCAGGCAACATCATCCCCAGACTGTGAGTAACTTCCATCAGACGTTGAAGTAGCGACAGAAAGTTTTCAAGACGCGTGGCAGCTTGTAATTTGTACTATCAGGCATAATTTATGTATATGTTTTTCTTCAAATTATATATTATATATGAATTATTATTCAAATTATTTAATGCAAAAAAGTGTTGATTTTTTTTTTCCCCAAAAAATTATCTAATGCAAAAAAATTATTGATTTTATTTTCAAATTATTCAAATTATTCAAATTATTTTATGCAAAAACTCCAATAATTTTTTATTTACCCCTGGTATCTTTTCCTGTATTATCCTGCATAAATCAGGAACTCAGCTGGAAATCATTTTCCAATAGCTGCCCTGTTTGGTGCGAATCGCGGGGGAAGAGACTGTGATCAGGCCAAAGAAAAGTGTTTTCATTGGGCTACCTGTGGCCAGAATTTGTCCCTTTATTGAGGTCACATTTCTACATGTACAACCTCGTTTCCCCAAAAAAATTTGATTCTGTATCAAGTACAAATAAATAAAATAATGCGTTTATTTGCTAATCATGTCATCAACAATTTTTTTATTTTTTTTTAATGTCACCGACCTGTTGCCAGGTAACCTAATTAGTTGAGAGAAGTTCGACGAGGTCGTTTTTTTTACAGCATTATACAACTTTTCCGATCTTTTGTTGAGCCTTTCCCAATTTTTTTGAAACATGTATCCAGCATCAAGTTTAAAATGAGCATATATTTATTATAAAACAATAACATTTCTCAATTTCAACATTTGATATGTTGTCTTTGGTCTATTTTCAATTAAATCTGGGTTTATGTAATTGGAAATTATTGTGTTCTGTTATTTATAGTTTACACACCGTCCCAACTTTTTGGGAAACGGGGTCGGGAGATGTAAAATACAGTTTCAAGAAGCATGACTTTTTAATATAAGATAATTATGAATAAGACCAGATTTCCTGAAAGAAACTGCGGGAAATGAGTCAAATTCCAAATGCAATTTTCTTAAAATAGATGCATGTCAGACTCAGATTTTATTACGGAGTTTGAATATTGGCAAATCTAAAGATGTGCCAGATAAAGGCTCGTTGCTTCCCCCCTCTCTCTCCAGATATCTGCTCATCACGGTGGGCGTGGTGTACGTCCGCTCCTTCCCTCAGTCCCGCAAGGACATCCTGAAGGACCTGGTGGAGATGTGTCGCGGCGTCCAGCACCCACTGCGGGGCCTCTTCCTCCGAAATTACCTGCTGCAGTGCACCCGTAACATCCTGCCTGACGACGGAGAGCAGTGCGAGTAAGCGAGCTTCGTCTCTTTTGTATCTTGAATCCACTTCACATTCCCGTCATATTCTCCAATTTAAACATGAGTGAAGGTCTTAATTTGCTACGGTAACGATGAGGTCTTCTCCTTCACAGCAGGAATGTCCCATATGTGGAAAATACAACTACCAGTGAAAGGTTTGGACACAACTACTCATTCGAGGGTTTTTCATTATTTTAATTGTTGTATGCTGTAGCACAATAATAATAATAATAATAATAAACTTTGTTTGTAGAGCACTTTTCTGAACTCCAGTTACAAAGTGCTTTGCATGAAATAATCCATTAAAACAGAACGAGTTAATTCTAACAAGTCTTAACAACTCAATGGTGTAAAACAACCATAAAAACTAATTAAAACAGGAGTATAAAAGAAATGATTTGATCACTAAAATCAACTTAAATCAGCACAGGCTCTCCGATAGAAGTCTGTTTTAAGAAGAGATTTAAAAGATGTCTCTGACTCTGCAGACCTTATTTCCTCAGGCAGCTCATTCCATAACTCGGGGGCTCCAACTGAAAACGCTTTGTCGCCTTTAGTTTTAAGACGTGTCACCGGATCAGATAAAGTTTTTTGTCTGAGGATCTCAGAAGGCTTATATGGAACAATCAGGTCAGCTAAATAGGAGAGAGTGAGTAAAACAGTAACATCTTAAAATTAATTCTTAGACATACTGGGAGCAGAGTTGTTCTTTCAGCCTTGAAAATAGTTTTACACATTTTCCTTACTTAACCAAATTTAGCGAGATGTGTGTGTTTTACTGAGAAAATGTGCAAATATAAAGATAAATTTAAGGATTTTTAAGACGTACAAATATAAATGTCCATCATTTAGTTTTTTTCAAAGCTCCAAATTGGCTCACACTTGTCATAACTGTAGACTCGCCTCACAATAACACAGTATTGTCGTTCCACTCCCCAGTGGGTCGGAGGAGATGACCGGCGACATCAACGACTCCATCGACTTTGTCCTGTTGAACTTTGCGGAAATGAACAAGTTGTGGGTTCGAATGCAGCATCAGGGTCACAGCCGAGACCGCGAGAAGAGAGAAAAGGAGCGTCAGGAGCTTCGGATCCTGGTCGGCACCAATCTGGTTCGCCTCAGCCAACTGGAGGGCGTCAACGTGGACAAGTACAAACAGGTGTGTGTCTCTTTTTAATGTTGGGATTACATCTTTACTCTACTTTAGATGGTATTTTTTTCCAGTGGTTTTAATAGAAGTACAATTTTACTTTGGGGTGATTATATTTGTGAAAATAACTCATTTTAGGTAATATTAGAATCAATTTCAGAAGAGAGTCTAAATTTAGTTGGGTATGAAGTTTGGTTATTAACAGTGTAATAATATATATTACAAATTTATATTTTAAAAAAAATTAAACAGTGCTTGGTGAGAGGTTTTTTTTTTGGTCCATTTTTTTGTGGACAGATTACAAAATAAATATAAAATGCTGAATTGGGTCGCCAGATATACTTGGCCAGCCGGCCCTCAATTTTAATTAAAATTATGGGAAACACTGCACTATAAATTAGTTTTAAATACTGACCTGTTGTAAATGTTCTCTGTTCTCCTAAAAGCTCGTTTAAAAAAAATAATTATTGCTATTGTTATAAGAGTTATTACTTTCTGCTTAACATCCATGTGACGTACTCAAAGCTGGCGTCTACGATACTAATGATGAGCCATGTCTGCTATTCTTAGCTGGTAGCTGAAAATCACAGCTGTGTTTGCTAACTACATAAAGTAAGAGACCTGCTTTGAACACATTTTTAGATGACGTCTGTTGATGAAAACGGGGTCGACTCGCTAGAAAACAAATGTAATCGAGTCTATCCTCAAAATGCTCACAGTAATTGTTCACAGTTTTAATCGTGTCTATAATAACACTTTTGTTTAACACACTTTCAGAATGAACATTGTCACAACTTACATTTGTTGTTTAAACATCATCAATAATTTTAGGTTTGGCTTCCTATCTAAAATTGTATCTTTGATTTGGATCCTTGCTCGCATGTAAGCAGTGTTTGTGTCATTCGTTGGGTCTTTTGTGCATTGACCTGTTTGTGTGGGAGAGTCGTGGGCACGTCACAAACAAATATCAGTTCTTATCAGACATTTTTGCATCCGTCTTGCCTCCTTTTCCGCTTCGTTCACTCATAAATGCCCCTCAGAACAGAAACTGCAAAGATCTCAACCAAGAAATGGCCAATATTTAAGCGCGAAAAACTAAATAACGTGTCGTAATGTGACTCAAATTTCAATTACAATTACTGAGATTTAAAGATGCACTGATTATATTTAAAAAATAAAAAAAATAAAAAAAAGGTCGCTGTGACCTCACAAAATAAGCTTGTGGCCATAACAAAAAAATATGTATTATTCTTTTCTGTCAGCACTAAAACTGAGTGTCCATAATTCATATTTATGAAAGATGCTAAATTATTTACATCTACCCCGGGGTGTTCATCTAGAAATAGTGATGCTTGTATAACATCTGTGTTGTCAGGATCCACCTTTTAGGATTAATCGCTGCTTTGCAGCAGTGTTTACATGATTTTGGATGCATGCAAACTACAAATTGAGTTGTTATTGGAGACGTAGAACCGCTTCGAGGTGATTCTAGTTCTTCTTTGCGTGTTTTTGTCTCCACAGATTGTTCTTGCTGGAGTACTGGAACAGGTTGTGAACTGCAGAGACTCGTTGGCGCAGGAATATCTAATGGAGTGCATCATTCAGGTAGCTGATCCCTCATAACCTTTACTGAAACATCCACTTCTTCACGTTCAAGTGTTTTGAATAAACAATTTTTTTTGTGACGGTTATAAATTATTACTTTCATAAATAACACAAAGCATTCCTGTTGATAATCTGCTCAGAAACAATTGAAAGCACTCTGATTTGGATGGTGACAACAGTTAAAGTGAAATTTCTGTGCTTTAATAATAAAAGAAATTTAAAAAAAATTAAGTTTCATAAATGTATTTTTGAGTTTCAAGGAGCAGTAAAGCTTTTACTGAAATGTCTAAAATCCTTTCACAACAATAAGTGGATCCCTCCACTGGAGTGTGATGTGGCCAAAAAACATCATAACTATTTAGTTTTTCATATGAATCAACATTGATAATAATCACAATATTAATTAACTACTATTAAATATGAAGGAAACAAATCTGAAGGGATGCGCTGATTGTGTTTTGGTCTGTTTTTTTTTTTTTTTTAAAGCCTTTAGCTGTTGCTCGCGGCTTCTTTTTTGTCTTTGCTGATATTGTTGACAAAAACAACACAGTAAATAAGATGTTATCAGTTAAAATAGATGGTGTTTGTTTGGTTTTTTTGTGTTTTTTTTTAATAATTAACTTGGGTGGAGGTCTACGGAGCCCCTGAACGATCACGGCGACATTTTCTTTTGAGAACTGCGTTCTCGCTTCCTGTTCAAAGAAACCGCTCTGATGCATTCAGGGCTCGTTCATAAAAGTCCGATCTCTGACAGTATTCAGCTTCTTGTTGTGCCCACTGTGACGGGTGTCAACCTGTGATAACGTGCACCGCGTCATCATGGCAAAAACCCAGCGTAGGCTCGAATTATATCGTGGTGATCCTTCTCGGTGTGAGAGTTTATGTGTCTCGCTGTGTACGAGGGTAAACAAACATGGACCAACACACTGTTCATGAGGACCAGAGCAGCTGAGTGCAAATGTACAGGTGGCTCAGAGTGAACGCAAAAGAAATTATTGTGAGTTTAAAAAAAACTTAACTTCAAGCTCGTTTCAAGCCGTTTAGACCCCATTGTACATTTAAATACAACGTCTCATTGGCTTTTAAAATGATGTTTTAACACGGTGTTGAAATCGTGATAAACCGTGAACATGTTTTTTGTTTTAATTGCCAACCCTATTTTTTGCGACATAACATAAAATAGAAATGCAGCCTGCACTCCTGAACTAATGTAATCTTGCCTTGTTAAGGTCTTTCCAGATGAGTTCCACCTTCAGACCCTGAACCCTTTCCTGCGCTCCTGCGCCGAACTCCACCAACACGTCAACGTCAAGAACATCATCATCGCCCTCATCGACAGGTAAACTTTCATTCACTGGAAATTAGCAAAGCTGCTTAAAGGTTTTAATACCATTTTGTCCACCAAATCCACAATGTAGATACATTATAGATTTGTTTGAGTTTTTTTTTTTACAGATTTGGGGGTGAACAGAAAAAGAATAACTCAATTTTGTTACATCCACTGGTGTGTTTGTGTACCTCCCTGCTGATTTGTTTGTTTTCAGGAAGTCTAGCCAACAATCAGCTGCTCCTGACCAATCAGTGGCACCTGACGGGGGCTTTAAAATGCCCCTCCTCCAACTCTTATTGCTCTTCCTCCGCCAGCAGAGTCACATCACACCACATTAATTGTTCTTTTAAATTCACTTGTCTTGATAAATGTGATACTGGGTTTATCCAGTTTAGTTCTTTTCCTTAAAGTTGCTGCCCTTAAGCCGGGTTGTTAACACCAGTAAAGATACTGGCTGTTGGTGAATACATGTGGAGTTTATCTCACAAGCTAAATTTCTGTTTTTGCTTTTCAGACTTGCTCTGTTTGCTCACAGAGAAGACGGCCCAGGCATCCCAGCTGAGATCAAGTTGTTTGACATCTTCTCTCAGCAAGTGGCCACGGTCATTCAAGTAGGTTACGTTTGGTTCACCTGGTCTGGAAGACATTTTAATCCATCTCCACACACTAAAATGCTGTTATTAACCATATGTTGTTTTTTTCCTCCCCCTGCTCTACTTTTTGGGGTTTTCTGACAGCAGCAATATGACGAGATTGCACATAATATCATTGTCATACCTCGATTTAACATTGCTTATATATGAACTGAAAGCAGTCATAATAATAAAACAAGAGTGCATCTCCTCAGCCAAAAGTATGAGACCTAAAACAGCAAACATTCAGAGGTGTAGTGCTATTTGTTGAATTATATATATATATTCCTGTTGCTTTAATCTAATAACAGTTAATGAGAGAATTCTGCTATTTTCAACGGTTGTTTTGGATTCTGGATCTGAAGCGTGATCCGACTTCGGTCACACCACGTTCCTGCAAATATTTTACAATAGAAGCCTTTTTTAAGAAACATGGGGTTTTTAATCTAATGAAGCGGTTTTCATTTCTAATAATACAGGAAGTGTTGAGTTAGTATTACCACGTAATGCCGTAACTTTGACAGTGCCAACGGCAGCGGATCATTGCAAGGCTTCAGGTTGATGTTGTGAATTAAGGAATACATCTCGACCATATTTATAAAAAATTTGACCGTTCCAGACGCTTTCGATCTTTAAAAACTCAAAACATGTGAATGAAATTTAACCAGACCAACAAAAACTGTGGACAACTTTTTGTGTTGGTCTTTTTGAAAATCCATTCAATTATGAGTAAAAACTTTATAAAGTAAAAAAAAACAACCAAAAGAAACACCTGATGACACATCTTACAACTTATTAGGTTAATTGGCAACCGGTCAATAGCATTATTGGATATAAAAAGAGCCTCCCAGGTTGGCAAATCTCTCAGCAGTGAAGACGGGTGAGGGGTTCGCCACTGCTTTGGGAAATAGTGCAACAATTTTAGGAATAATTTTCCTCAAAGGAGTCTTAAAACTGTTGAGCAGCTCAAATTCTATATTAGGCGAGAATGGGACCACATTAGACTTTCAAAATTCCAGCAACTGGTCTCCTCAGTTCCCAACCGTCTACAGAGTGTTGTTAAAAGAAGACTGCGATACAACGCAACAACAACAAAATCTTTAGGAAATTAAAAAGAAAGAAAATCCAGTTTGATGGCCAATGCTTAAAGTGAAATAATCTCTTACTAAACTTCCTGTTTCCTCCCTAGCGAAGGTGACCGCGAGATAATGTTTCAGATGAACTGAGCTGACCACGACTTGATGTTTTCATCCTCTGATTTCTCCTCCTTCAGTCTCGCCAGGACATGCCATCAGAGGACGTGGTCTCCCTTCAGGTCTCCCTCATCAATCTGGCCATGAAATGCTACCCCGAACGAGTTGACTATGTGGACAAGGTGCTGGAGAGCACCGTGGAGATATTCAACAAGCTCAACTTGGAACAGTAAGTCGCCAAACTCCTGACAAACTCGGAGCTAAGGTCTCTGCTAAATGGACGCGATATGCCGATGATATATATTTGAATACGTGTGTTTAAGGGAGTGTGTAGCAGCGCTTGGCGTCACAGTGATGTCATGATGAGCAGCATACTGACTTCAAGCACTCTGAAATGCAAATTTTGAAGTAAAATTTAACTGTAACATTTGCAGGGTGTTTGTCATATATATAGTTTTTAATATGAAAAAAAATCATATCACGGTATTTGTAATATTCTAACTTGTTGTCGTAATGATTACATAGTTTAAAGTTAGTTCCTAAACAAACCTTCTAACATGTTGAATATGAAATTTTGAAGGTAAACCGTTTCGTTTAGGCTGACATAAAACTATAACAATTAATTTTGTTGTAATTCTATGTACATAAAATGATCAAATATTTTTCTGTATTTTGTCATATCAACATTGTTGTCAGAGCTTTTTAAAATCTACAACCGTCCCCTTTGTCTTTGAGGTGTTCAGAGGTTTTGGTGGCTGCAGTCAGTGAAAGCTCTCGTCAGGTCACGCCCACCATTTGGGTCGCAGCCTCTTAAGCTCCGCCCACACCTCGTCTGCATCTCATATCGTATCCTGCTGCTGCGTGAGGCTGCAAGTGTTTAATAATCAAAAAAAATCTGCACGTTACCATTAACATTTTATCAAAATTATACTATACGTTATAGGTCGTCTTCATCACGATAAAGTTGTAATTTTATGGAACAGTATGGATGATGAAAGGTCTTTTGTGATTTATTTATTTTAGAGGTCTGTGTGCTTTGTGTCCCTCAACTATAAACGTATACAAACTATTGCACTCTGTAATATTTATGGAACTGTACAAAACGCCAGATGTTCAGACTTTGTGCCGAAAAAAAATTATTTTAACATTTATAATAATTTTTTCATGAAGAAGTGACTTTGAGCCTCGTAATCAGAGATTAGTGGCAAAAAAAAGCAGAGAATGAACTTCCAGAACATCAGAAAACCAAATTGTCACAAATTCTGGAGCCTGAAATCCTCTTGTTATTTTTCTAGACTGTTTAAGACTCGCTTGTTTTCACAGTTTTATGTCAGAGTTGAACCATCTCTCTCCCTCTCCCCCCTGCCTCCTCCCCATTACAGCATAGCAACCAGCAGTGCCGTATCCAAAGAGCTCACCCGCCTGCTGAAGATCCCGGTGGATACCTACAACAACATCCTGATGGTGCTGCAGCTCAAGCACTTCCCACCGCTCTTCGAGTACTTCGACTACGAGTCGCGCAAGAGCATGAGCTGCTACGTGCTGAGCAACACGCTGGAGTTCAACACCACCATCGTGGCACAGGAACAGGTTGGACTCTCCTCCGCCACTTCAGCACGTTAATATTTACACGTCCATCTTTTAACTAATGGAACGGAACGGGCAACATCTATATCGCAAGAAAGAAAATGCGTAAAAACCTCCTTTTTTTTTTCTCAACCGTAACAATTCCAAACATTCGGAGAAAATATTTCTAATTCATTTTAACAGTGTGCGTCCTGTAAATACTGAAATGCTAAATATTAGTCAATTATAAAAAAAAATTACAGCTTTTAAGCCACCAGTAATTGTTGGTGTATGACGGGATGGGCAGCCATGGAATTCAAATTGTTCCCTCATCATAATGTTATCAATTAACATTAGACGATATATTGATTTCAGTAGTGCAGAGAATGAAAATCATCATTATGTAAATATTTTTTCCCGGCCTTATTTATTAGAGTACCGCACTTTGTTCATCTCGACGGGAAATTGCAGTGATACAGTGGACGTGAATCACAAAAAAACGAGGCATGCAGATAACATGTTTACAGCTAAACTTCTGTACGATTACAAAATAGATCCCGTAGAGAATAAAACAACACGGTCGCGAGCGGGCAGTGATCGGGGTTCAAGCACATTGCAAGCAGAAGAAGACAAGAAGCACATGAAAGTAAACCACGCGCACACAATGTTGTGGATTCAAACCATCGACCTCGAACTTCGGATCCCCAGAGAAGCTGACTAGCCGATTGCTCCGCTGGGAAGACGTCCAATTTTAATATTTGAGCGTTTTTGTCAAAATTGTAATTACAGACAAAAGATTTGGGTCCAATTGGCGCAACGGTCTCAGACGAGTTCGCACAGTAGGAGGTTTTGGAGGAAATTGAAGCTTGGATTCAGAATTGAGCAGAGATGTAGATTCACAGATGACCATAGTGAAATACTTTTAGGTTATTGCATAAACAAAGATTTGATTGTTACGGCGCCACCAGTGAGTGTCACTGTTTGTGCCTGATTAGTGGCAGGAATTTCAAACCTACATGCTAATGTTGGTTAGTTGGTTATTTGGTGCTTGGACTGCTAGTATTTAATAACTGAAGCAAAAACATTAAGGTTCTGCCCCTACAGGGCTGTATCACTAATAATAATAATAATAATGATAATGATAATAATTATAAACGGGTTCTTTCTATAGCAGCCCACCTGTCTGAGTTGCATGCGCTGCAGGAACTTGATGTTTCTCTTCACTGCTGTTTGGATTTAATGAAATTTGGTATCAAAGTCAAGTTAGCAGCTAAAATCAGGCTTTAGATACACAGGCGGTCTTTGTTGTTGGGTTTTTTTGTCTTTTCATATAATTTATTGATATTTAGGATAACATTTGAACCCTTTGTTTTTCTAGGTGGACGCCATTTTGAGCTTGGTATCAACACTGATACAGGACCAACCAGACCAGCCGGCGGATGATCCCGACCCAGAGGACTTTGCTGAGGAGCAGAGCCTCGTGGGTCGTTTCATCCATCTGCTCCACTCCGAAGATCCCGATCAGCAGTATCTTGTGGGTACATCCCTCGACATTAAAGGATTATTCCAGTGATTTTACTCGATTGACGGGATACCGTACTGCCACTGCTCTACTTCATGTTGCTGCTGAGTGTCTCAGAAAGTTGTCTCCTTTTTCCCCCCACCATGGCTAATTCTTTTGGAAAATGGAAACTACCACCTTTTTCATGTCTCAATAACTTTCTCTGTGACATTCGAGGAACGAAACGTTGTTCACTGAAGTTAACATTTCTGATTTCAGATTCTTAACACGGCCCGGAAACACTTTGGTGCCGGTGGAAACCAAAGGATTCGTTACACGCTGCCTCCGCTGGTGTTCGCCGCCTACCAGCTAGCCTTTAGATACAAGGAAAACTCCTCGACAGTGAGAAAACATTTTTTACTACATTTTACAGCTCTTGTGAATTTTAGGGTCTCTGTTGTTATTAAAATTGTTCCAAATTTGTCTCCCGCTAGGATGACAAATGGGAAAAGAAGTGCCAAAAGATCTTTTCCTTCGCCCACCAAACCATCAGTGCACTTATCAAGGCGGAGCTGGCGGAGCTGCCGCTTCGACTCTTCCTACAGGGGGCGCTGGCTGCAGGCGAGATCGGCTTCGAGAACCACGAGACCGTGGCGTACGAGTTCATGTCACAGGTTCGAGTGTTTGATGAGACCGTTTCATCCTTCCACCACTTACACAAGTCTACACGGGCTGTATAGTACAAACAACATTAACCAACACGAGCTAAGAGAATAAACCGCCCATAGGATTGTGATGTTTAGTTTATTTAGTCTGTTCTAATTATAAATGTGTTCCTGTACAAGTCAAGAGGTGAATTTTTTTTAATTAGGGAAAAGCTGCATGTGTACAATACACCGATAACGTAATTATTTACATCACCGTTGATGATTTAAAAAAAACACTTAAGGTCCATTTTGTTGTTTTATTTATTTATATTTCTTGGCATTATGAATTTAACATAGGCAAAAGAGTATCCAAGTAAAAGTGGGAAATTAACCGACAACCAAAACACAATTTCAAATAAATCCAGAAGCCTCCATGGTTGTTTCTTCTATTTGATTTCTTGTGCTACTAAAATATTGTAAACAATCTCTCTCTTTCACATCCTTTGTCACATTCGTATTCTTCTCCCACCAACGTTAACGTTCCCGTTTCTGCTCTCGCTTCTCCAACCGTCCACCGCGTTAGGCCTTCTCTCTGTACGAGGACGAGATCAGCGACTCCAAAGCCCAGCTGGCGGCCATCACGCTGATCATCGGGACCTTCGAGCGAATGCGATGTTTCAGCGAGGAGAACCACGAGCCTCTGAGGACTCAGTGCGCACTGGCTGCATCCAAGCTGCTGAAGAAACCTGACCAGTGCAGAGCGGTCAGCATCTGTGCCCATCTCTTCTGGTCCGGACGCAGCACTGAGAAAAATGGCGAAGAGGTATATGATTTTATTTCTTCTTTTTTTTTCTCTCCTTTTGCACGTATGCTAACATACCAGATATGCAGATATGCAGTTGTGGCTGAATTCGTTAGTACCCTTTCATGAAAAACAGAAAAACCTACAATTTCCTCTGAAATAATTTGATACTGACTCAAGTAATCAGCCTCCATCATTGTTTATTCCATATTTAATCATTTACATTGATATTTTTTATTCAACAGAATATACCAAATAATAAAACAAATGAAAATGGGAATAACAAAATTGTTTGGACCCCAGTGTTTTCCCTGGTGAAGCACTAGTGTCCAGGAAAAACAAATTTGCGTGAACACGCAAGAAAATAAAAGTTTTGGGGATTTGTGTGCTCAAAACTATTGAAATTTATTAAAAAAAAAAATATATATATATATATACAGTGGGGCAAAAAAGTATTTAGTCAGCCACCAATTGTGCAAGTTCTCCCACTTAAAAAGATGAGAGACGCCTGTAATTTTCATCATAGGTATACCTAAACTATGAGAGACAAAATGAGAATTTTTTTTTTCTGAAAATCACTTTGTCTGATTTTTAAAGAATATATTTGCAAATTATGGTGGACAATAAGTATTTGGTCAATAACAAAAGTTAATCTCAATACTTTGTTATATACCCTTTGTTGGCAATGACAGAGGTCAAACGTTTTCTGTAAGTCTTCAGAAGCTTTTCACACACTGTTGCTGGTATTTTGGCCCATTCCTCCATGCAGATCTCCTCTAGAGCAGTGATGTTTTGGGGCTGTCGCTGGGCAACACGGACTTTCAACTCCCTCCACAGATTTTCTATGGGGTTGAGATCTGGAGACTGGCTAGGCCACTCCAGGACCTTGAAATGCTTCTTACGAAGCCACTCCTTCGTTGCCCGGGCGGTGTGTTTGGGATCATTGTCACGCTGAAAGACCCAGCCACGTTTCATCTTCAATGCCCTTGCTGATGGAAGGAGGTTTTCACTCAAAATCTCACGATACATGGCCCCATTCATTCTTTCCTTTACACGGATCAGTCGTCCTGGTCCCCTTGCAGAAAAACAGCCCCAAAGCATGATGTTTCCACCCCCATGCTTCACAGTAGGTATGGTGTTCTTTGGATGCAACTCGGCATTCTTTCTCCTCCAAACACGACGAGTTGAGTTTTTACCAAAAAGTTCTATTTTGGTTTCATCTGACCATATGACATTCTCCCAATCCTCTTCTGGATCATCCAAATGCTCTCGAGCAAACTTCAGACGGGCCTGGACATGTACTGGCAGGGGGACACGTCTGGCACTGCAGGATTTGAGTCCCTGGCGGCGTAGTGTGTTACTGATGGTAGCCTTTGTTACTTTGGTCCCAGCTCTCTGCAGGTCATTCACGAGGTCCCCCCGTGTGGTTCTGGGATTTTTGTTCACCGTTCTTGTGATCATTTTGGCCCCACGGGGTGAGATCTTGCGTGGAGCCCCAGATCGAGGGAGATTATCAGTGGTCTTGTATGTCTTCCATTTTCTAATAATTGCTCCCACAGTTGATTTCTTCACACCAAGCTGCTTACCTATTGCAGATTCAGTCTTCCCAGCCTGGTGCAGGTCTACAATTTTGTTTCTGGTGTCCTTTGACAGCTCTTTGGTCTTGGCCATAGCAGAGTTTGGAGTGTGACTGTTTGAGGTTGTGGACAGGTGTCTTTTATACTGATAACAAGTTCAAACAGGTGCCATTAATACAGGTAACGAGTGGAGGACAGAAGGAGCCTCTTGAAGAAGAAGTTACAGGTCTGTGAGAGCCAGAAATCTTGCTTGTTTGTAGGTGACCAAATACTTATTTTACCGAGGAATTTACCAATTAATTCATTCAAAATCCTACAATGTGATTTCCTGGATTCTTTCCCCCCATTCTGTCTCTCATAGTTTAGGTATACCTATGATGAAAATTACAGGCATCTCTCATCTTTTTAAGTGGGAGAACTTGCACAATTGGTGGCTGACTAAATACTTTTTTGCCCCACTGTATATCAACAACCACCAATATAGAACATTGAAATGTGATTTGACGAACAAGCGATTTAGTTTTTTGTTTGACCCATATCACCCACTGGGTGACTGTTTACATCAGTCAGCTGTCATTCATTTTCCCAGATTTTTTAATTGTCCTTTTTTTTCCAGAATCATCTTGCATCACTTCACACATCAACGGTCTCATGTTGCTTTAAATACAACTCTTACTTTGAAAAAAATATATACTGTTGTATAATTCTGAAGAAATTTGAATTGGGGGGGGGGAACAAACAGGAAATCATTGATATGTGAAGGGATATTTGGCGACAGCATACTGAGAAGGACTGAGAAGTTACGGAATATTTTTCCAAATAAAAAACATCCTCAAAATTTGGTGTGTGTATTTGGTTAAAAGGGAATTGGTATCTGAAGCAGTTCCTTGTAGGGATTGTACATTGCATTTGGTCAGACTTCACTTTGTTTCTACACCTCTCATCGCTAACTGTGATGTTGCCTATTTAGATCCGAGATGGTAAGCGGGTGATGGAGTGTCTAAAGAAAGCCCTGAAGATTGCCAACCAGTGCATGGACCCGTCTCTGCAAGTCCAGCTTTTCATTGAAATTCTCAACAGATACGTCTGCTTTTACGAGAGGGAAAATGATGCGGTAAGACTCCAACATCGAATCTCTACACGGTTATTACCTCTTCCAAGCTGTGGTGGCAAAAATTGTCAATGTGTATGCTTTTTTTTAAGTAACCAGGGGCTTTATTTTTTCACAAGCCCATTTCCCAAAAATTGGTGACACTGTCTAAAGTTTAAATCAAAACAGAATCTGATGATTTGCCATGTTGAATTGAAAACTGAACAAAGACCACGTATCAAATGCTGAAACTGAGAAATTTGATTGTACTAGTTGGGACGAGGGCAACCAGAGACTGGAGGAGTTGTGTAATGCTAAACTAATTCGGTTAATTGTCAATAGGTCAGTATATAACAGCATCCCAGAGAAGCATAGTCATAGTTAAGATGGGGAGAGATTCACCACGTTTTAAAAGACTGTGTGGGCAAATAGCGCAACAATCTAAGAATAGTGTCACTTGATGTAAAATTGCAAAGAATTTGGGGATTTCGTCATCTACGCTACAGAGAACCATTTAAAGACTCGTAGAATCCAGAGAAATCTTTCTACGCAAGGCACAAAGCTGAAAATCAATAGTGGACGGCCGTGAAATTCAGGCACTCGGGTGACACTGCATTTAAACAGACTTGGTTCTGTAATGGAAATCATTGCATGGGCTCAGAAATGCTTCTAAAAAAACATTGTCTGTGAAGAAGTTCTTCGCTGCATCTACAAATGTACAAAGGTTCCAAAAAATAATTCAATTTCTCAGTTTCAACATTTGATGTTGTCTTTGTTCTATTTTCCATTAAATATGGAATTTTACATGACTTACAAATCATCACATTCCGGTTTTAATTGACATTTTACACAGCGTCCCAACTTTTTGGGAAATGGGGTTGTAAAAATGATTTATTTTTTTTTTATTTTTTTTTTTTACATGTGGTCAGATTCAAAAGTCAGTGCAAAAAATGTTATTGATGTTGTTTTGGATTTCTACAAACAATCAGGATAATTTATTCAGTTAGACTATTATGGTTCTTCTCTTCTCTCCTCTCCTCCTCTCCTCCTCCTCCCGTCTTCTCTTCTCTCCTCTCCTCCTCCTCTCCTCCTCCTCCCGTCTTCTCTTCTCTTCTCTTCTCTTCTCTTCTCTTCTCTTCTCTTCTCTTCTCTTCTCTTCTCTTCTCTTCTCTTCTCTTCTCTTCTCTTCTCTCCTCTTCTCTTCTCTCCTCCTCCTCCCGTCTTCTCTTCTCTCCTCTCCTCCTCCTCTCCTCTCCTCTTCTCCTCCTCCCGTCCCCTCTCCTCTCCTCTCCCCAGATTACTGTTGTTGTTTTGAAGTGATCTAATTTCTCTTGTGTTTATGTAGAAACCTGGTTTCTGTAATTGGTTGTAAGGACAAAAATTATATTCACAAATTTCTCCACGGGACTTTTACCAAGTGAACATGTGGTGTTGGAAACTTATCAATGACCGTCAGATTCACAGATCTGTGATGTGAGATTAAAATTTCCCCGTGGAATTATCTCATAAACTAAATTACAGTGATCTACAGTATGCTCACATTGTTTCATGTGATTTGAAAAGCTGTCCATTTAAAAACTATGTGAATATTAAACGGGACACTTTTGCCTCATCTGTCCAGGTGACCGTCCAGGTGTTAAACCAGCTGATCCAGAAGATCAGGGAAGATCTTCCCAACCTGGAGGCGAGCGAAGAAACGGAGCAGATCAACAAACACTTTCACAACACGCTGGAGCATCTCCGTCTGCAGAGGGAGTCCCCGGAGTCGGAGGGCCCGGCCTATGAGGGCCTGGTCCTTTAAAAGTACCACGGGTCCAAAGGATGTCAAGTCCCCTACCTAGATGTTTCACTTATAATATGAATATACAAGTGCATATACTCACATGAACACCCAGAATATTACCCCTATAGGCCAGGAGCCCAAATAAGTGTCGAGAAGAGCTAAAAGAACTCTTTCATCTCATTGTTTCGTTTCCTCCTCGCCTGCCAAGCCGCCCTCCGCTCCAGGTTGGACATATTCAGAAGCATGTGTCAGCATACCAACATCAGCACCACTCCTTCATACAGCCACGACTTTGGACCAGTTTGTCTGTAAACCTTTCATCATTTTATCGTCGATAAGTAAACTGTACTAGCTGTGATAGGTGTAATCCGCCGAGTCATCGACCTCTCTCGTTCATATCTGTCCATTTTTGAGGAGTGAATGTATAGATATACGTGTATAAAAGCTACATAACCTCGGCGTGGTCTTGCGGCTTTGCTGCATACGACCTAGTTTTCAAACCCACGTAATCAATAACTCTTCTTGTTCTTTTAAAGATGGCTTTGTAAGTAAATGCTAAAGCCTTTTTTTTTTTTTTTTTGCCAAACCAAACTGTGGACCAGATAAACTTGGAAATGCGACACACACAACGTTGTTCCCTGAAAGTTTTAATGAATCTTTTTAGAGCGGAGCGTCATTTTATCCGGTCCGACTCTGACCGCGCGACGCTCGGTTAATAAGTTGTCACGGTAACGACAAGAGTTAACGATGCTTCTGCCAACCTCAGCTGGGCGGTGGAAAAAAGACAAATACCACAAACCCTATTAACTTGGACGTCACGTTTTTCATAAGATCCCATCGAAGTGCTTCTTCTCCGCACTAACACGAGATTTTATCGCTCCATCTCTGAATGGACTTGATACTTTCTGTAATGTGTTTTTTTTTTTTTTTTTTTTTGGGGGGGGGGGGGCTAAAAAAATGGCTCAAAACTGTAGTGTCTTCACTGCGTTTGCATGCTTTAGTGTGCTTGTATCAAAATGCTCCATTTTTAAGTTTTCCTCTAGAAACTAACAATGTCTGAATTTTTCTAAATTATTTCGATGAGTCCGACCCTGTTGAATGGCGCTGTCCTTTTTGTGATGACGTGTTGAGGGGACGCTGCGACTTCCTCAGAATCGGTTGACCAGTCGCTGCAGAGTTTATACGGATGTACGCGCTTTAGGAATTGTTTGCTTGAAGCATCGGACAGAATCTGTTGATTTCTTTCTCTTTAGTTACGATTTGTTGATTTGTTGGTGGCAGAATTGACCAGTTGATTTTTTTATTTTTATTTTTTTTTTGGGGGGGGGGGTTGAAGTATGTGTTTAAACCCACTTGTTAATCAGCTAAAATAAAATTTCAGATGAAATAGAAATTGTCATTTACTGAAATAAAATTAAAAAAAATTAACAATACAATATTTGCATTTTGTTAATTTTACATGCATTAATACATTTAATTTGTATCTTATCATTACTAACATATGGAGGCACTGTCATTACTTTACTTTTACATTTTATTTCTGTAGTGCCAAATTACAGCACAAGTAATCTCAGGCCAATTCATTTAATAATTTAGTAGTCCTTTCAAGAGCCTGTTTAAAACGCATACAGAGAGGAACCCAACAATTCCCAAACAAGCTACAACTAGAAGAGAAAACTAATCTGGAACTAAACTATTCTACTTTTGAGTATTCTGACAGCAAAGCATATTTATTAGGATAATATTCTATAAAGTCTTTTTAAGATGATCAGACAGAGCACGGCCATTTAGAGCTTTGCAAGTCAGGAAAATAATTATGAATTTATTTCTTCATTTTAAAGGGAGTCAATGAAGAGAAGCTAATAAAGGAGAAATGTGATCTCTTTTGGTAAATATCATCAGCTGCAGCATTTTAGATCAACTGCAGGCGTTTTAAAGCGTTATTGGGACTTGGTATTAAAACCTGGAAGTAACAAATGTCTTTGTTAAATTTGCACTGAAACAGGTTCTGTGTTCCAAATGGAAAGAAGTGTGATGCTCTGAATACTTTCCACCCTAAATGGTCACAATCTTGGCTCTGTAGAGAAAGGGGGCGGGGCCACAGGCGTAAAGAATTTTCAAATTAAAAGTGTCTGAGGAAGCTGCAGCTGTTCCTGAACACAGTGTTTCTTCTTCACTGCTGCTGCTGAAGAATCAGTGTGTTTATTGAGTGTTAAACAGAGGACACAAAAACACATTGATTTCTGGGTAAAATAATTACAGCTGCAGATATTTTGGCGGTTGATCAAATCCTGAGGTCATTTCCAGTCAGTGCAGTGTGATTTGAAACAACACTACTCTGTCTAAACTCCTGCTCGACACGGGTAGGAGGTCCGAACATGTGACATCACTACTTGTAAGTGTACGAAGGGAAGTACGTCATTTGAAACACAACACAGAACTTTTTGATTTTATTAAAATTGCAAAGATGAAAAAAAAAAAGCAGTCCTAGAGTCTCGTTATGTGTGTGACATGAAAGAAGTATATATCCCCGTCAAAAATGTGTTGGTAAAAAAAAAAGTCAAATTTAGTAAGTAAATGAAGTGCATTCAATTTAGCATCTTTCATAAAGCAAAGTCCAAATGTTCTTCACAAAAGCCAAATGACTCAAAACAGGACAAAATGGGGTGCTAGACGCAAACAGAATGATGCAGTAACCATAGTAACAAAAAGACTAACAAAAATAACAGACAGTTTGCAAAACAAACAATAAACAGAAAGACATGTTGGTGATGTGAGACAGTTTGCTGGTTAAATGTTACAGGTGTAAGTGTCTGCCTAAAAAAATAATACTTTAGTATTGTCTAAATGCGAATGTGATTAATTCAATTCAATTAAATGTTATTTATATAGCACCAAATCACAACACAGGTTGTTTCATGGCACTTAACACATTAAAGTCCTGACAGCAGAACTTTACAACAATATACAGAGAAACCCAACAATTCAACAATTCCCACATAAACTAGGAGGGAAAAACTCCCAACAGAGGGAAGAAAAACTTCCCTCAGAAGTGGGCGGAGCATCTGCCTCGACCAGTTAGTGGTGAGAGGAGAGCAGAGAGAGAAAAGGACAGCATGGAGATCCACAACATGAGCAGCAGCAGATTAGACTTGTACAATATCTCTGCAAAGACGTTTCCTCCAGCTGACGACATGAATTTCAGTAGGTCTCCACGTCTTATCACCCACTGGTCCACCTGCAGTCACTGTTCAACAGCAACACCGTCTGTAGCAATGCAACCATTACGAAGGACACGCAGACCAGAACATGCAGCAAGGGAATAAAACAATAAAAGCTCAATTTAAAACCACCACATTCCTTTATCAAATGTTAACATAGAGGAACGTACAACGGGCGATAACATTTTATAATGGATCTAAGGGTAGGTGCTGCAGGTGTAGTTCCCCGTCAAACGGAAATATGTAGACGCAGTTCAATTATCCCGAGTTTATGTCCTGTTGAAGTGTGTGAGTTGTGGTCTGCTGGGAGTCGGTCTAATGACAACACACACAGGACTCAGGAGACGAGGCACAGCGATCACATCCATTCGGCAAAACAAAAGAGTGGATAAACAAGAAGAAACGTAGATTCGGCCATTAAGCTCTCAAAGGCAGACGGACAGTTCATTGTAAAGGGAAAACAACAGGAAAGAGGAAACAATAATAAACTAGATTGCACAAAGGTCACAGTAGGCTGGCTCTGTATTATTGGAAAGCACAGCTGTAGAAGCATGTGATCATTAACTGTGGGAGGTGTTTGGCAGGATTTTGATGATGAGTTAAGATTAGAGCTGGATTGAAAAGAGATTTTGGAGTGTGGGGACAAAGCAGAAGAACAGGATTTAAAATAATCTAACAGATTTAAGATACGACTTTATAATTATTATCCCACAGTGGGGAAATTTAGTTGTCACAGCAGCGTAGAAACAGAAAATGGTGCACACATTAAGAAAAAATTACAAATACGTATAGGATGAAAATAAGATAGATAAAACGTTTTTTAGTTTTTTTTTTTAAGTAAGAACAATGAATAAATACACATACACACACACACTATACTGTATACACAAAAATAAATAAATACAACTTGGGATGATTAAAAGTGACTTAAAATCGTAGGAAGTAAGTAGGACCAGGAAGTGGCACTAGTGCAACATTACGGATGCGAGCTGCGCTTAAAACCCAAAGAAGAAGAAGAAGAAGAAGAAGGAGTAGATTCCTTCCAGCTGATCCAATCTAGCACCAACCGTCAACCATCATATTCCCCAAGGAACTTAAATGCAACGCGTATACGGACGGATCCGCAGTGCGCATGCTCGCAGCTGTAAGATCCACCAGAGGGGAACTGTGTGTACGGATTTTGTTGAACAGCGCGTGGTAATGAAGCTAACATGACGTCGGCGTGTGTTTGTGCTGTGCGCGTGTTAGAGTAATGTCGAAGAGAACCCGTCGCCGTCCCAGTGTTGCAGGCCGAGGTTGTGTCGTTACCGTGAAGCTCGTTAGCTGGTCGCCGGAGGGGGGTTGGTGGGAGAAACCTACTATGTCGGCGAATAAAACAAAGAAGGTCAAAATGGCTACGAAATCTTGTCCTGAATGCGACCAACAGGTGAGAGAAAAAAAGACATCTTTCACTTTTTGTTGGTTTGTGAACGTGCGTTTATGTACGTCGCTTTTTAATTCCTGCTACGTCGCTGTTAGCTCTTCGGAAACAGGCTCCGGTCGCAGCCTCGTTGAAAACACGACGTGGAAACGACATTAATTCCTCTTTAACATTTAAAGTAGGAGCTGTCGCGTTTAGTCGCTATATATATATATATATATATATTTTTTTTTTTCCGTTTTGTTTTATTTTTATTTGCTAAACTCTGATATATTGATCTGATTACATAACTTATGGCAGCTGTCGTTTTGTCCCAATTTTGTATTCAATCAACACTGTAAAGAAAACACAAGTTGGGAAATCAGTTCACGATCATCTGAGGCTCTTGATTTTATTGACTCCCTGATTTTTGTTTTTTGTTAGCACCTTATTAACATTGTTAAATTGTTTCTTTGTTGTCTTTTTTTTTGTTTGTTCTTGTTATTTCTTACCTTGTTTTCCTGCATCTTCCAGGCAAAGTGACTACAGTTTATTAGTACCCCCTTACCCCCCCTCTTTTTTGTTTCTGGTTTACTATTACCAGCACAATATTTATTTAAATATGTATTGTGTGCCATAACAATTAATAATCACAAAACACTGGTAAAAGAAAGTTTGTAGTGGATGAATGTGAACTGTGTTTTTCTCAATTATGGCTCCATTTTTTTTTAAGTGTCATAACTTAGGAATAGAGGTGGAGATTGTGACCACATTATATTAATACTTTGGTGATTTTTTTTTTTTTTTTTTTTGTGCTTTCAGATTGATGCACAACACCCAACCACATCTGCACCATTTGCACAAGGTGCAATTGCACCATTGTTTAGGTGTATACATTTGTTTCTTAGCTGTATATATGTTTGTATGGTATGTTGTTGTTTTTTTTCTTTTGCACCCTGAGAGAGAAGCCCTCAATCGGATGTGGATACTTTACTCTCTTTACTCAATATATTTTATGATTATTTACACAATTTGACTGCTTGGCGGTGGTTCTAAATTTAATTTAAATTTGCCCCAAAATTCTATAGACATCTTTTTTTTACCTTCTTCATGGTTATTGAGGAAAGGCTAGTGGCAAAAATGTTTTATTTACCTGAAATGAGCTCTTCAACATGGAGTGTAATTTAAAAAAAAAAAAAGAAAAGGGAGGAAGTCTGAAAACCTTCTGAAACAGCGCGTGTGTGTGTGTGTGTGTGTGTGTGTGTGTGTGTGTGTGTGTGTGTGTGTGTGTGTGTGTGTGCGCGCTGATTGTGTTGTTTTGATGGTAATCCTATCGTCTGTTTCCTCGTTTCTTGGTAGATTCCCGTTGCGTGTAAATCTTGCCCGTGTGGTTACGTGTTCATCAGTAGAAAACTCCTCAACGCCAAGTTGAACGAGCGCTCGTCCCCAGCAATAGCAGGTACGCTTTCATTTTGCATGAAGCTCATGCTTTATAGTCACTTGTGGGATACTTACTGCTAGAAAAATGCATTAAATTTGTTCATATTTATTCTTATTAAATATAATCTGTGCAAGTCAGTGAGGATCCCTTGTTTATTTTAAGGATGCGAATGAAGACTGATTTATTTTAGCTTCCTTCATCACATTACATGCACTGTATTTGGATGCAGTTGTCAATAAATGTAGTAATCGAGTGTTCTAACAATTATTCAACTGACTAATCGGACCCTCCAGGATTTTTTTTTGTGATTTGATGAGATCAAAAAAGTTTGATTTTGCAGCTGATCTTCTCAAATTGCGAATTTTTTGGCATAAAATTGCAGGAATTTAAAAACACTGCAAGTCCAGAAAGAAAATTTTGATTTAAAAAAACCAAAACGTTTTTAAGCCCTACCTGATAAAGGAACACATATTTAATCACTTCCTTTGAGAATAATCAATGCTGCACATCACAGAAATATTTCAGTTGTTATCTTTTTTTAAATGCATTTATTGAGCTTAGAAAATCATTGGGCTAAAAAAATTTTTTATTTTTTTTTATTTTTATTTTTTTAATTGACTTCTCTTTTCAGAACAGACAGTCTGTGACTGTAATATAGAAACAACAACTGTCAAAATAAGAGCGTTAGATGCTCTTTAATTCATGTTAATTCAACACACAGACCGACTGGATGCACACAAACAAAGTGACGTCTCTGACAACTTCACGTGTGGATACAATTATTTTAGCATGCAGTCAATATTTAATCACTTCCTTTGATAATAAGCATTTAATTTAAAACTTTTATTGTGAAGGCCACATTTCCCGCAAACTCCGTCACTTCCTGTTTTTTTCCGCTTGTTCCTCCGGAGTTTTGTTAGTTGATGAGAGAACAGGAACAGAAGCTTTCTGATTGGAAATGAGGAGTTATTTTTGTTAATAAAGCGAGTTTTGTTTCAAAAGAGTTATTTGATGCTGTTAATACTTTCAGTAAAAATCGGAATTTTAATGGCGGGAATAAAAAAAAAAAAAATTGTAAACTCCCGCAAATATTGTGGAGTTTGCTTGAATTTGTGTTAATTATTGCGATTTGCAAGATTTCCTGGAGGGACTGAATAAATAAGTTATCAGATAAAAAAATTAAAAATGTATTGCTTAAATTGGATCGGTTCATTTAAAACTCCAATTGCTGATATTTAGCTTTCTGAGGTATTTTATGCAATTTTTAGAGTTACCTTCTTTTGTCAGTTCCCGTACACGTTAATCATTTCTTAACGCATCATGTAGCCTTGCAGAGCGATCCACATATATCAGCTGATCCATGCACACACATTTATTCATCTGGAACTGAATATGTACTCCACATCATGTGCATTTTGAATCTTAATTTCTGTCTATTTTATAACACCAATTAGTTGATCACCAATAAAGTCCCCAACAGAACATTCTCATTTCAAAATACCACATTTTCTGTTCCGTGTAAAGACGCCGGCACTAAATAACTTTAAAAATGTAAAAATCTTTATGCTGCTTGTGACTGCTCGGTAATAAACACGGTGGAAAAAAACATGAATGCAAATATGAACTTCTAGTGAAGGCAGAACCTGTTGCACCTGTTTCTGAGAACCTTTTTCTAACTCGGCAGTGAACGATGTGTTTTGAATTATTATCGGTGTTTCCTGTCTTTTCAGACAAGCTGGACTTCAAGCGGAGGAGGACGGAGCGCATCCGCCGGGAGAGGATCGACTCGCCTTTGACCAACGACATGGAGAACAGGAGGCGACCTCGCGCCAACAGCCAGTCTGACCCCATCCGAAGGGGGCGGGGCCGACCCAAGACGGTGGGACTGAAGAAACAGGAAGAGGAGAAAGGTAAAGAAGTGACGATCACGCGCATGATATTTCACAAAGATGTGACATAAATTCATCTGCAGTTGTTTATTTTTATTTTTTTATTACAAAGCTTTTTGTCATATTGGAGAGAATGTGAATAAGAAGCTGAACCCTGTGACTTTTTCTAATTGGCTGTGGGAGTATGAGAAACCCGAGTTCTTGTGTTGTTTTTAATAAAAATATTAGTTTTAATGTGCGGTGGCTGGCGGATGCTGAATGCTTTTTTACGTCATCTCTTTTTGTTTTACGAACCCACATGCCGACACATCTGCATTTGATAATAATAATAACTTTATTTCTATAGCGCTTTCCAAAACAAGTTAAACAGGCAGTGGGGCAACAAAAGGCAAAGTCTAAAATAGTGTGTTTTTAAGAGAGACTTAAAAGAAAACCTCTGGCAGGTCGAACAGAAAACGCCCAGTCAGCTTTAATTTGAAGGTCAGTTGGAGGTTCGGTCAGGAATGACCTACCGGAGGATCTCTGGTTGCGTGTAGGCTCGTAGGGGGTCACGAGGTCAGATATATATATTCAGGTGATGTATACAAAAAAAAAAATGGTGTAACATGCTCTCTCCTGTTGGACCCGGTTACGAGTTGAAGTTTGTTTCTGTTAAATTGTAAATTTAAACACGGTCAGAAATGAATAACACAGTTGCCTCTTTGCTCGGGACGCTACTGTGTTACTTCAACTCCGCACAAGGTTACTTCCTCCATTTTAGATGTCTTGGTCTATGCACACGCACACGCACACACAAAAACTGTGCATTGCTTTAGTTATTTTGAGTTTATTGATTTAAAGTGACGGTTTTTACTGTTGAAAGATTGTTTTGATTGAAAGTAGTTTTGATTCTGGATTGATTTCGCTGTTATGAAAGAATAATATCGATAAATCCTGCGAACTTTAAGCAGTCGGTGTTTATCGTCACAACTTTTGAGACCAAACCTACAGTTTGATTTTTGGTCTCAAATACAAGCAAGGACTGATACGTTTTAATAATTTTATGGATATCAATAAATATGTCCAAATAGTAGTATTACTATGCTAATAACCAAATCTGCTCCATTAAGTTTAGTTCCCGACATCCATTTGAGTCTGCGACATTGAATAACTCGGACGAGTGCTTATTAGAGTCTGAAATATTTGTACGAGTAGCACTTGTTTCCACATCACACACCGCTTCTGCTTTAACTCCTCTGAACAATCACATACATCAAACTTTCCACATTTAAACACCTTTTGCCCAAAATGTCTTTTGTGTGATTGTGTGTTTTTTGTGTGTTGTCAGATAAGCAGGAGAAGGAGGTGGATATTTACGCCAGTCTCTCCGACGAGAAGGCCTTTGTGTTTTCTGTGGCCTTGGCCGAGATCAACCGCAAGATCCTCGGCCAGAGACTCATCTTATAGATTCACCGCCGACGGACTGAACTGAGAAACCTTTGCACAGAGGAACCGAACGAGCAGCCGGAGGACGACCAAAGAGAGCTGAACTTTGACCTGGATGTTGTTTCACTTGGGAAAAAATGGGAGAGAAGTCGCAGCTCTTCGACACCTTAAATTATAAACACCCACTGCGGTCTCACAGGACAATAAAACAATATGTATGCTTCTGGTTTGTGTTGTAATGACATGTATTGTTGTTATTCTACACACATCCACACTATGTCCTGAATGCCTTTTTAGTAAATGATTTTTAATTTAGGAGAGTAAAAGAATAAAGAAAAAGAATATTCGTCTTCTTTGATATAAATGGAAGTCTTATTAAAAGCTCATTTCACATAATTATAAGGTCCCGTTAAGAAGTGATGCATGAATGTTTTCTCAGGAACAAAAAGTGATGCCCTGACTTGAGTTTACCAAAATCGTTTTTAAATGTCAGTATTAAAGTTTTTTTTTTTTCTTCCAATTAACAGAATCGGCCTGGCTAGAATAAATATCGCACGCTCGTCAGATTTTTTTGTGTTAGATCCATTTAGCAGCATAAAAAACTGCAATGCTTCAGAGGAGGATGGAGATGTTACAATCGATAAAATCTAACTCTGGATCCCTTTTTTTTTTTTTTTATTTTAAAAACTAATTTATGTTTTATGATATTCTACCCAAGACATAAAATATTCAGATATTTACAGGAAAAGTTTAAGAATTTTCAGAACACTTCAATTATGAGTAGAAGTAAAAAAAATAAATGCAACAAAGACAACAACAAAGTGTCCCAACTCAGTTTAGGCCATGAAACCACTTTGTTGAACAAATTATGAAAAAGGAAACGTCCTTTCATGAATTTAAAAAGAACAAAATAGAAAGTCTTCAATTATGTTAAGCCTCAGTAGCAGGAAAGATTTAGTCCTTCAATGTATATTTAGGAAACAAGAACACTTAATTGGATCATTTTGTTTGAACACATTTTATGTAGAAGGCTTACATAAAGAAAATATAGGTTATTACTTTTCATGTCTAATCCCTAATTTTCTGAAATCCACAATAGTCTGGTTTGTCCAAACTCGTATCACATTTCTTTTCCTATACTTCCTTCTGTTTCGTATAGAAAGACAGTTCAAGGTTTCTGTAACCGATAAGTGAGAAGAAAAGCCAAACATCAGCCTGGACGACAGCACCAAACCCAGGCTGATGTTGATTCTGGACTCATTCTCCAGGAGCATCCCCTCGCTTGCAGAGTACCCCGGTTTCAGTCATCTCATCGTTGAGTTACAATATATTCTCAGGCAAATCAATATTAAATCCTCTGAATCCTGAAAAGTAAAATTCACAATTTTGTAACGCCACAAAAACAGACAACCCAGTAAAGTTACACTGCAATGATGAACAGAGATTATTTTAAAAGACAAAGAACCTCTTGTTTGGCTTTTCTTCTTACTTATCGGTTACAGAAACCTTGAACTGTCTTTCTATACAAAACGGAAAAGAAACGTGATATGAGTTTGGACAAACCAGACTATTGTGGATTTCAGAAAATTAGAGATTAGACATGAAAAGTAATAACCTATATTTTCTTTATATAAGTGATGGTGGCGATCCAAATAAATGCCCTCTTGGTGAGAACATAATGGACAGCAACCTTCAGTGGAAATAAAAGTGAACTGCGTGCCAATAGGAGGATCTGAAAGCGCTGTTTTTGTAATGAATCCCACAACATGATGATCTGAAGGGACTCGTTTCATTCCCATCGCACCTCTGTCACCACATCTGGTGGTTGCTTGTGTGCGTGCTGTCCTGTGGACTAACTTTATGCACGGTCAATATTCATTCATGCATTTGTCACTTTATCATGCTTAGAATCTTTTCTTGTAACTGAGTTATTATATTGGAGATGGAATTGATGTTTTGTCTTAAAAACTTCACTTCACATTTGTCCCTCACTTTGTTCCTCTTCTGTTATTTGGTTTATTTTAGTGAAATGGACTTTATTATATGAACGTTATCTGCAGTCTTATAGTTTATTTAACTTGTAGTTGTGGTCAAATGAAATATGGGATTCTTTACTATAAGGACAAATGGCAGTTTAGTGTCATTGTAAAAACACAACGACATTTTTGTGCTTTAACTCCAATCAGACATTGTCAAAGAACTCTTTTAAAATCCTTCCTTCTCGATCAAAATGAGGAGAAAAGGTGATAAAACGTATGCCTGTCACACACATCCGGCCCAAATAACTCAAACTCACAAGCCTTCACATATGTATAGGCAGTTGTTTTTCAATTTATCAAGTTTTGATTCTTTCTTTTTGTCGCTGATTTCCACTTTGTTTTATTCTTTTATTGTTCAATATTTGTATCAAAATATAAATTTAACTCTTGCCCGGGAAAGACGTGGCCCGAATTCATAAGTGCAAAATATTGATAATTGTGGGTTTTTTTTCCACTTTAGGGGGCAGCACTTTTCTTCCTGCTGGCTCCTTCTCCCATATTTTAATAGATCAATTTTACAAATCTTTTTTGTTGTCTACTCACCCAATCTTTGAAGTGATTGTTTTCTAACCGAAGCTCTGGAAATGTTAATTTTCCAACAGGAGAAAGTACATCTTAACTGAAGGGATTTTTGATGAGAAGGATATAAAAAAAAAAAAAAAAACACTATATAGAAAAAACTTAATGTAATATATTACATTTTGATAAATGGCAACTAATGCTACAAACAAAACTGCATGATATTCCATGACTAGGCCCCAAAATAAATAAATCTCCTGACTTTTTATGTCTGGAATAGACGTTTTATAATTCCATGATCTTCCAGGAAGTCCACGAGGGAACCCTGAAAAATGTATATGCTGCATCAATTGCATCAATCACATGCTTTGGAAGATCTAATCTGAGACCAATAGATCCGTCTGCTCTTTTGTTGTCTTCAATGCAAACCGAACATTCCTACAGTTTCCAACTGTGTTACAATAAGAGCAGCAACATGGTGAAAATTAAAAAGCATAATTTCAATGATACGACAGCACTGTTGCAGGAGCCTGGAGTCCGAGGACGAAACCTGCAGCCGGGCAGTGAGGGAGCTGAAACAGCTGAACAGGACAGACTTTGGATTTGACGGAAAAAGGTGTTGGTGGTTGTGTGTAGCAGGTATGAACGTTTTATACGAGTAGAAAACAAAATCAGTAAATCAATTTAGTACTTTATGTCTTTGTGTTTTCTTATGAACATGACGATGTGTTTTGCGTGACTAGTTATTTTCTATTTCAAGCTGAAATTTCAATAAAGTTCAAGTGAGGATTTTCTCTCATAATAAGGAGCACTTTTGTTTTGTCTGCAATTAAATCCGAACACAACAGCTGGATTTGACCTTTATATAATACAAAATAGTGTCACTCCCTCCATCCACCAGAAGTCCTCAGTCTCTCAGGACTTCTGGTGACTCTCCTTTAACTGGAGCTATAATGTGACTCCTTTAAGTGTGTTATCATTGTGTGATAAGGCTATGTTTTTTTTAAATAAAATATGATGAAGTCAGATATAGAGATTATGACTTAACCACGAGTCTTGGACAGCAGCCTGCAGAGTATAGACGAGTGACTAGACGCTTGTGGAGAAGTCAACCTATTTGTTGTCTGTTCCTCTCTCCTGTACAAGATACTGATATGGATGGCCATAACTAACGGCAACACATTTTAAGGCCGGGCTTTTTAACTCAATTGCAAAAGGGCCAGATATCAAGATCCTTCAGGGCTCTTCATTATTTTGTCAATTAATGGCTACCCGTAAAGTTAATAGATATATTAGTAAATGGAATAAGCTGATCAGGCACATCTCTTTTCTGGTATCAGTTTCAGATAAATAAATAAAAGATGAACAATTGTCAAAACAATTCCAAGCAGACATAAGGTACAGGGAAAAACAGTTGAAACGACAGCCATCTTCTTGTGGGCCAAAGAAAATCTCCAATGGACTGCAGTTTGAGTGCCCCTGTTGTAAGGCCTCGGACACACAGGCTTTCGGGCGTGTGCATGGTGGTGGCAGCAGAATGTTGTGGTTTTCTGCGCCCATGTTAACAGGTTAGAGCAGCCACGCCGCCTCAATGAAACGACCATACACTTGTGACAATTGCAGTTTTTAGTGAAAATGGAGGAAAAGATCTGTGATCAGTTGGGCACTATATAATAATGGCAGAAACCCAGTGGATTCTCTGTCTCACGCCTGTGTGTCTTCCTCGGAATGAGGGTAAAGAGTTTTCTTTACATGACTGCTCTTTGATTTCAACCATAGACCGGGTGGAAAAGTGAACGTAGCTTCTGGGTTGGAAAAGTGAGGCCAATGCGAGTGTCTTAAATTGCACTTGCTTAATCATTTATTCATAATCATTTGTTTCATTGATTTGTTAGTGATAAGTTTGTCTTGGTAACTGAGGTGACTTTCTCTCTGTGTAATTAATCATTTTCATGGCGATGTGACTCAATCTGGGCCAGTTGACGTGTCTGTGTGTGCAACATGAAGAGGTCAAAAGTCAGAAGGCCAGGTTGTAAATTTGACAGGATGCTCTTTGCAAGGTATATCTGCTTACTGGGAATATTCAGGTTTCTGGGAAGATTCTGAAACAGAAATCTTCCCAGAAATCTGTTCGTAAACACTTAGTTTAAGCCGTGGCGCTGTGATGCAGTTTTACATTAGGCTGAGAAAGTGAGACTTGAAATGCTGTTTTCTGTGAAATTGCAGACACAAAGTGACTTGAAGCCACTTTGGCCATGTAGTTTATCCCATTTGCCATAGTACTGTTGAAGAAATGTGTTCGTAAACACTTAGTTTAAGCCGTGGCACTGTAATGCAGTTTTATGCTGTTTTTGAGCTTCTCTCGCTGAGATAAGGCTGTTTTTGAAACATTGTGTTTCCTGTGAGATTGTCCACACTAAGTGACTTGAAACCACTTTGTCCATGTATTCTATCCCATTTGCCAAAGTTCTGAGTATGAAACTTGTTTTTAAACACTTAGTTTAAGCCGTGGTGCTGTGATGCAGTTTCACATTAGGATGAGAAAGTGAGACTTGAAATGCTGTTTTCTGTGAAATTGCAGACACAAAGTGACTTGGCCATGTACTGTATCCCATTTGCTGATGAAGAAATTTGTTCGTAAACACTTAGTTTAAGCCGTGGCACTGTAATGCAGTTTTATGCTGTTTTTGAGCTTCTCTCGCTGAGATAAGGCTGTTTTTGAAACATTGTGTTTCCTGTGAAATTGTCCACACAAAGTGACTTGAAACCACTTTGCCCATGTAGTATATCCCATTTCCCATAGTTCTGAGTATGAAACTTGTTCGTAAACACTTAGTTTAAGCCGTGGCACTGTAATGCAGTTTTATGCTGTTTTTGAGCTTCTCTCGCTGAGATAAGGCTGTTTTTGAAACATTGTGTTTCCTGTGAAATTGTCCACACAAAGTGACTTTAAACCACTTTGCCCATGTAGTATATCCCATTTCCCATAGTTCTGAGTATGAAACTTGTTTGTAAACACTTAGCTTAAGCCGTGATGCTGTAATGCAGTTTTATGCTGTTTTTGAGCTTCTCTCGCTGAGATAAGGCTGTTTTTGAAACATTGTGTTTCCTGTGAAATTGTCCACACAAAGTGACTTGAAACCACTTTGCCCATGTAGTATATCCCATTTCCCATAGTTCTGAGTATGAAACTTGTTTGTAAACACTTAGCTTAAGCCGTGATGCTGTAATGCAGTTTTATGCTGTTTTTGAGCTTCTCTCGCTGAGATAAGGCTGTTTTTGAAACATTGTGTTTCCTGTGAAATTGTCCACACAAAGTGACTTGAAACCACTTTGCCCATGTAGTATATCCCATTTGCCACATGAAATGCTGTTCTGAGTATGAAACTTGTTTGTAAACACTTAGCTTAAGCCGTGATGCTGTAATGCAGTTTTATGCTGTTTTTGAGCTTCTCTCGCTGAGATAAGGCTGTTTTTGAAACATTGTGTTTCCTGTGAAATTGTCCACACAAAGTGACTTGAAACCACTTTGCCCATGTAGTATATCCCATTTCCCATAGTTCTGAGTATGAAACTTGTTCGTAAACACTTAGTTTAAGCCGTGGCACTGTAATGCAGTTTTATGCTGTTTTTGAGCTTCTCTCGCTGAGATAAGGCTGTTTTTGAAACATTGTGTTTCCTGTGAAATTGTTCACACAAAGTGACTTGAAGCCACTTTGGCCATGTAGTTTATCCCATTTGCCAAAGCTCTGAGTCGGAAACTTGTTTGTAAACACTTAGTTTAAGCCGTGGCGCTGTAATGCAGTTTTACATTAGGCTGAGAAAGTGAGACTTGAAATGCTGTTTTCTTTGAAATTGCAGACACAAAGTGACTTGAAATCACTTTGGCCATGTAGTTTATCCCATTTGCCATAGTACTGTTGAAGAAATGTGTTCGTAAACACTTAGTTTAAGCCGTGGCACTGTAATGCAGTTTTATGCTGTTTTTGAGCTTCTCTCGCTGAGATAAGGCTGTTTTTGAAACATTGTGTTTCCTGTGAGATTGTCCACACAAAGTGACTTGAAACCACTTTGCCCATGTAGTATATCCCATTTCCCATAGTTCTGAGTTAGAAACTTGTTCGTAAACACTTAGTTTAAGCCGTGGCACTGTAATGCAGTTTTATGCTGTTTTTGAGCTTCTCTCGCTGAGATAAGGCTGTTTTTGAAACATTGTGTTTCCTGTGAGATTGTCCACACTAAGTGACTTGAAACCACTTTGTCCATGTATTCTATCCCATTTGCCAAAGTTCTGAGTATGAAACTTGTTTTTAAACACTTAGTTTAAGCCGTGGTGCTGTGATGCAGTTTCACATTAGGATGAGAAAGTGAGACTTGAAATGCTGTTTTCTGTGAAATTGCAGACACAAAGTGACTTGGCCATGTACTGTATCCCATTTGCTGATGAAGAAATTTGTTCGTAAACACTTAGTTTAAGCAGAGGATATCTGGCACCCTCTGCTGGTCGACAAAAATCACTACCACGGCAGCACAAAACAGCCGCCGACCTCAAATTTGAACAATTAATTTGGAAAATTCACAAGATTATAAAAATGGTACACCACCTCCAAAAAGTGACTCCTAAGGAGAACCAATCAGAACCAAAAATGATCACCCGAATGATACAAAACATGAGATCCATGATCAAACCAGCAGGACCCACAGCAAGGACCAGGGACCTGATCCAGGGAAATGCTAAGAACTGGGGTTACACAACCCTATTGATCCTACAGAATCACTACCAGGAGAGCCTGGATAGTACGATGGAGGAAATAAAGATCGATTTGACTCCAGATTGGGTGGAGGCCTTCGATCTCGCAAAGAAACGGGCCAAAAACAATCTCTCACGACTCCGAAGAGATGTCACAGACCAGGTCGAGGCCCTCCTTGTCTCATGCTTCGAGGAACAAAATGATCCTCAGAGCAGTGAGGATGAGAACGAGACCATCCCACCAATACCAGCACCCAGGAGAAAAAAGCCCAAAATAAAAATCACGGACCCAAAACCCACTCCAAGAATCAGACTTGACCTGACGGATGACTTTGCCGATCTTACAGTCCACGAAGACTCTGACGAATCAAGGGGAACACCAGAACAGGCCATATCACCACCACCCCCCATCAACAAAAATAAAACATCAGTGGCCACCATGACAGACCAGACCCGGGACTGGTCACCCGAACCTCTAGGAGGGGAAAACAGGGACCAAAACCAGACTCCCCCGCCCCCACAAACCCTGTCACCCAAACCCCAAAGAATCCAGAACAGGGGGACGAGCAGTAACCACTGCGTAATCGAGGAGGAGGCCGACTGCCTCAATATAGAGGACCATATAATCAGGCCAGAACCAACCAAAACAACCATGAAACTGGTCACATCGGTGAGAATGACACCCTGGAGACTCTCCCGCAACACCAAACAGGGGTCCCAGAGGTCAGAGCACACAGTGGCCCAGATTCATTAGGCTCATTAGTCTATCTAAAAGGTATACTGATCCTCCCGTCCTAATATTTAAAAGAAGAAAAAAAAAAGGGGGGGGGGTTTAATTTTTTAATTTTAGGATTATGGGTTGGGAGGGTTAGGGTAGGGTGGTTAGGGTTAGGGAAGAGGGGTGGGTTAGGAATAAACGGGCGAGAGTAGATGCACGGTCCATCCTCCGGCAGGACTCCCACCCCAACCCCTCTCTCTCCCATATTCCGTGTTTTTAATTTGGGCTCATCTGTCCCTGTTCAATGTGAGTTCCTCTCTGATTTTTTTTGTCTTTTTTGTTTTTTTGTTACAGGAGGAGACAGATCCCTGCATGAAAAAAATAAGAAGAAGAAAATAAAAATAAAAAGTGACTAGATTGTCACAAGAAAAAAATGACCGGTTTGTTCTGTGCCTGTCGCAACGTTTCGACCTGTTCGGTCTTCATCAGGCGTAGGCACGAAAGAAAAATAAAATATAAGAAAAGTGGTCCCCTCGCGGTCTACGAGTGTTTTTTTGCTTTGCTGAGGAGCTCCTTCTCGCTCTGTGTCAGCATGTGGAATGATGAGAGGGGGCCTCTGCCTC
Source organism: Brachyistius frenatus (assembly GCF_029030835.1). Classification (NCBI taxonomy): domain Eukaryota; kingdom Metazoa; phylum Chordata; class Actinopteri; family Embiotocidae; genus Brachyistius; species Brachyistius frenatus. The sequence continues at coordinate 110,931 of NW_027211075.1, forward strand.
TGCTCCTATTTATGGAGTCTCCCTGTCATGTGGGGGCGTGGCTTCTGGAGCTTCCTTCCCATTGGCTGTTCTCCCCGCGCAGCGGTTTGCCCCATGAAATGTCCCAAATCCACGGCTATGCTCTGTCTTGTGGGTTATTTTATATCCTGCGGCTCGGTTTTGCCTTCCCTTTTTGGGTCCCCTGGCTTAGTCCTGCGGATTTCTTTTTCCCTTTGACTTCTGCTATGCCTGATGGATTGTTAGTCCGTCGACCGTACCTTTCCGCGCGGGGGCTTGGCTTTTTGGAGCTTCTCTTCCGTTTGGCCATTTTTCGTACCTCCCCATTTTAGTCCTCGTAACTTCTCCAATGTGTTACGGTATCCAAATATATTTTCCAATTCAATGGACCACTGTTTCTGTTGTTTTATTTTTTAAATATAGGGATCTGATTTTTAATAGTTATATCCCGTTTTAGGGTTGGGGGCCAAATTATCCCGTGTTAGGGTTGGGGGCCAAATTATCCCGTGTTAGGGTTAGGGGCCAAATTATCCCGTGTTAGGGTTAGGGGCCAAATTATCCCATGTTAGGGTTAGGGGCCAAATTATCCCGTATTAGGGTTAGGGGCCAAATTATCCCGTGTTAGGGTTTGGGGCCAAATTATCCCGTGTTAGGGTTAGGGCCAAATTATCCCGTGTTAGGGTTAGGGCCAAGTCTCCCAGGTTAGGGTTAGGGGCCAAATTCTCCCGTGTTAGGGTTAGGGGCCAAATTATCCCGTGTTAGGGTTAGGGGCCAAATGATCCTGTGTTAGGGTTAGGGCCAAAGTCCCCTAGGTTAGGGTTAGGGCCAAATTATCCCGTGTTAAGGTTAGGGCCAAATTATCCCGTGTTAGGGTTAGGGTTAGGGTTAGGTTAGGGGGTTAGGGTTAGGGTTAGTTAGGGTTAGGGTTAGGGTGAGCGAACAGATACTCCCCACCGAATGAACGGCGGGAAGGAGGAGCACGGGCCCTCCTCCAGGATTCTGGTCTCCCCCTTCAACACCACTCACCCTCCTCACGTTGTCCCTCACGGCCGGCATGAGGCTCCGTCTGATGGCGGCCCCCTCTCCTCCGGCGGAAGTCCGAAGAAGCTGCTTTTAATCCAAGGGAAAATCCGGAAAAAAGCAAAACAGCCATGTCTTTGGAAAAAAATGTTCTTTTATTTTATTTTCCAAGCACGCAAGACATTTTAGTGTGCCGTCGCGACGTTTCGACCTCTCTAGGTCTTCATCAGGCAAAGGCACAGCGAGAAAGACTGACCGTCCCGTTGGCTGCGAGGTATATTCCTCAATGGAAGAAAGGAGACAATGGGCGGTGAGAACTCCCCATCGTCACCCATTGTCTGCTGGGGCGGGCCCATACATGACATCCAGAGCACTGTCCAGGTATCAGGTTCACAAGTGCCTGGACCCCTACGGCCAGTAGAGGGGGCAATTGTTTCCCCTTGTCATGTCACCCCCGGTCAATAGGGGCAGGCTCCCAGTTCTGAACTTGTGGCCAAAAAGCACCAGCTAGGTGGCTGGCTCACAAGCCTGCAGCCAGAAGAGGAGGCAGATGCCAAAATATCCCATTTTAGGGTTAAGTTTATGGCCAAATTAAACCGGGTTTTAAGCCAAAATATCCCATAAGGGTTAAGTTTTATGCCAAATTGGGTTTTAGGGCCAAATTAAACTGGGTTAAGTTTAGGGCCAAATTAAACTGGGTTAAGTTTTAGGGCCAAAGCATTTTGGATCAGAATCAGGTTACAAAATCAATTTGGGTTGTAAAACAAGTCTCCTTTCTCATTATGTGAAACTGCATTAGGGCTTTAGTGTTTAAAAACAAGGTTCAGGGTTAGGCAAATGGGATAGGCTACATTGCCAAAGTGGTTTCAAGTCACTTTGTGTGGACAATTTCACAGTAAACACTATGTTTCAAAAACAGCCTTATCTCAGCGAGAGAAGCTCAAACACAGCATAAAACTGCATTACAGCGCCACGGCTTAAACTAAGTGTTTACAACCAAATTTCTTCATCAGTACTAAGGCAAATGGGATAAACTACATTGCCAAAGTGGTTTCAAGTCACTTTGTGTGGACCATTTCACAGTAAACACTATGTTTCAAAAACAGCCTTATCTCAGCGAGAGAAGCTCAAATACAGCATAAAACTGCATTACAGGGCCACGGCTTAAACTAAGTGTTTACGAACAAGTTTCATACTCAGAACTATGGGAAATGGGATATACTACATGGGCAAAGTGGTTTCAAGTCACTTTGTGTGGACAATTTCACAGGAAACACAATGTTTCAAAAACAGCCTTATCTCAGCGAGAGAAGCTCAAAAACAGCATAAAACTGCATTACAGTGCCACGGCTTAAACTAAGTGTTTACAAACAAGTTTCATACTCAGAACTATGGGAAATGGGATATACTACATGGGCAAAGTGGTTTCAAGTCACTTTGTGTGGACAATTTCACAGGAAACACAATGTTTCAAAAACAGCCTTATCTCAGCGAGAGAAGCTCAAAAACAGCATAAAACCATTACAGTGCCACGGCTTAAACCACGTGTTTACAAACAAGTTTCATACTCAGAACTATGGGAAATGGGATATACTACATGGGCAAAGTGGTTTCAAGTCACTTTGTGTGGACAATTTCACAGGAAACACAATGTTTCAAAAACAGCCTTATCTCAGCGAGAGAAGCTCAAAAACAGCATAAAACTGCATTACAGTGCCACGGCTTAAACTAAGTGTTTACGAACAAATTTCTTCATCAGCAAATGGGATACAGTACATGGCCAAGTCACTTTGTGTCTGCAATTTCACAGAAAACAGCATTTCAAGTCTCACTTTCTCATCCTAATGTGAAACTGCATCACAGCACCACGGCTTAAACTAAGTGTTTACAAACAAGTTTCATACTCAGAACTATGGGAAATGGGATAGAATACATGGACAAAGTGGTTTCAAGTCACTTAGTGTGGACAATCTCACAGGAAACACAATGTTTCAAAAACAGCCTTATCTCAGCGAGAGAAGCTCAAAAACAGCATAAAACTGCATTACAGTGCCACGGCTTAAACCACGTGTTTACAAACAAGTTTCATACTCAGAACTATGGGAAATGGGATATACTACATGGGCAAAGTGGTTTCAAGTCACTTTGTGTGGACAATTTCACAGGAAACACAATGTTTCAAAAACAGCCTTATCTCAGCGAGAGAAGCTCAAAAACAGCATAAAACTGCATTACAGTGCCACGGCTTAAACTAAGTGTTTACAAACAAGTTTCATACTCAGAACTATGGGAAATGGGATATACTACATGGGCAAAGTGGTTTCAAGTCACTTTGTGTGGACAATTTCACAGGAAACACAATGTTTCAAAAACAGCCTTATCTCAGCGAGAGAAGCTCAAAAACAGCATAAAACTGCATTACAGTGCCACGGCTTAAACCACGTGTTTACAAACAAGTTTCATACTCAGAACTATGGGAAATGGGATATACTACATGGGCAAAGTGGTTTCAAGTCACTTTGTGTGGACAATTTCACAGGAAACACAATGTTTCAAAAACAGCCTTATCTCAGCGAGAGAAGCTCAAAAACAGCATAAAACTGCATTACAGTGCCACGGCTTAAACCAAGTGTTTACAAACAAGTTTCATACTCAGAACTATGGGAAATGGGATATACTACATGGGCAAAGTGGTTTCAAGTCACTTTGTGTGGACAATTTCACAGGAAACACAATGTTTCAAAAACAGCCTTATCTCAGCGAGAGAAGCTCAAAAACAGCATAAAACTGCATTACAGTGCCACGGCTTAAACCACGTGTTTACAAACAAGTTTCATACTCAGAACTATGGGAAATGGGATATACTACATGGGCAAAGTGGTTTCAAGTCACTTTGTGTGGACAATTTCACAGGAAACACAATGTTTCAAAAACAGCCTTATCTCAGCGAGAGAAGCTCAAAAACAGCATAAAACTGCATTACAGTGCCACGGCTTAAACCACGTGTTTACAAACAAGTTTCATACTCAGAACTATGGGAAATGGGATATACTACATGGGCAAAGTGGTTTCAAGTCACTTTGTGTGGACAATTTCACAGGAAACACAATGTTTCAAAAACAGCCTTATCTCAGCGAGAGAAGCTCAAAAACAGCATAAAACTGCATTACAGTGCCACGGCTTAAACCACGTGTTTACAAACAAGTTTCATACTCAGAACTATGGGAAATGGGATATACTACATGGGCAAAGTGGTTTCAAGTCACTTTGTGTGGACAATTTCACAGGAAACACAATGTTTCAAAAACAGCCTTATCTCAGCGAGAGAAGCTCAAAAACAGCATAAAACTGCATTACAGTGCCACGGCTTAAACCACGTGTTTACAAACAAGTTTCATACTCAGAACTATGGGAAATGGGATATACTACATGGGCAAAGTGGTTTCAAGTCACTTTGTGTGGACAATTTCACAGGAAACACAATGTTTCAAAAACAGCCTTATCTCAGCGAGAGAAGCTCAAAAACAGCATAAAACTGCATTACAGTGCCACGGCTTAAACCACGTGTTTACAAACAAGTTTCATACTCAGAACTATGGGAAATGGGATATACTACATGGGCAAAGTGGTTTCAAGTCACTTTGTGTGGACAATTTCACAGGAAACACAATGTTTCAAAAACAGCCTTATCTCAGCGAGAGAAGCTCAAAAACAGCATAAAACTGCATTACAGTGCCACGGCTTAAACCACGTGTTTACAAACAAGTTTCATACTCAGAACTATGGGAAATGGGATATACTACATGGGCAAAGTGGTTTCAAGTCACTTTGTGTGGACAATTTCACAGGAAACACAATGTTTCAAAAACAGCCTTATCTCAGCGAGAGAAGCTCAAAAACAGCATAAAACTGCATTACAGCATCACGGCTTAAACTAAGTGTTTACGAACAAGTTTCATACTCAGAACTATGGGAAATGGGATATACTACATGGGCAAAGTGGTTTCAAGTCACTTTGTGTGGACAATTTCACAGGAAACACAATGTTTCAAAAACAGCCTTATCTCAGCGAGAGAAGCTCAAAAACAGCATAAAACTGCATTACAGTGCCACGGCTTAAACCACGTGTTTACAAACAAGTTTCATACTCAGAACTATGGGAAATGGGATATACTACATGGGCAAAGTGGTTTCAAGTCACTTTGTGTGGACAATTTCACAGGAAACACAATGTTTCAAAAACAGCCTTATCTCAGCGAGAGAAGCTCAAAAACAGCATAAAACTGCATTACAGTGCCACGGCTTAAACCACGTGTTTACAAACAAGTTTCATACTCAGAACTATGGGAAATGGGATATACTACATGGGCAAAGTGGTTTCAAGTCACTTTGTGTGGACAATTTCACAGGAAACACAATGTTTCAAAAACAGCCTTATCTCAGCGAGAGAAGCTCAAAAACAGCATAAAACTGCATTACAGTGCCACGGCTTAAACCACGTGTTTACAAACAAGTTTCATACTCAGAACTATGGGAAATGGGATATACTACATGGGCAAAGTGGTTTCAAGTCACTTTGTGTGGACAATTTCACAGGAAACACAATGTTTCAAAAACAGCCTTATCTCAGCGAGAGAAGCTCAAAAACAGCATAAAACTGCATTACAGTGCCACGGCTTAAACCACGTGTTTACAAACAAGTTTCATACTCAGAACTATGGGAAATGGGATATACTACATGGGCAAAGTGGTTTCAAGTCACTTTGTGTGGACAATTTCACAGGAAACACAATGTTTCAAAAACAGCCTTATCTCAGCGAGAGAAGCTCAAAAACAGCATAAAACTGCATTACAGTGCCACGGCTTAAACCACGTGTTTACAAACAAGTTTCATACTCAGAACTATGGGAAATGGGATATACTACATGGGCAAAGTGGTTTCAAGTCACTTTGTGTGGACAATTTCACAGGAAACACAATGTTTCAAAAACAGCCTTATCTCAGCGAGAGAAGCTCAAAAACAGCATAAAACTGCATTACAGTGCCACGGCTTAAACCACGTGTTTACGAACAAGTTTCATACTCAGAACTATGGGAAATGGGATATACTACATGGGCAAAGTGGTTTCAAGTCACTTTGTGTGGACAATTTCACAGGAAACACAATGTTTCAAAAACAGCCTTATCTCAGCGAGAGAAGCTCAAAAACAGCATAAAACTGCATTACAGTGCCACGGCTTAAACCACGTGTTTACAAACAAGTTTCATACTCAGAACTATGGGAAATGGGATATACTACATGGGCAAAGTGGTTTCAAGTCACTTTGTGTGGACAATTTCACAGGAAACACAATGTTTCAAAAACAGCCTTATCTCAGCGAGAGAAGCTCAAAAACAGCATAAAACTGCATTACAGTGCCACGGCTTAAACCACGTGTTTACAAACAAGTTTCATACTCAGAACTATGGGAAATGGGATATACTACATGGGCAAAGTGGTTTCAAGTCACTTTGTGTGGACAATTTCACAGGAAACACAATGTTTCAAAAACAGCCTTATCTCAGCGAGAGAAGCTCAAAAACAGCATAAAACTGCATTACAGTGCCACGGCTTAAACCAAGTGTTTACAAACAAGTTTCATACTCAGAACTATGGGAAATGGGATATACTACATGGGCAAAGTGGTTTCAAGTCACTTTGTGTGGACAATTTCACAGGAAACACAATGTTTCAAAAACAGCCTTATCTCAGCGAGAGAAGCTCAAAAACAGCATAAAACTGCATTACAGTGCCACGGCTTAAACCACGTGTTTACAAACAAGTTTCATACTCAGAACTATGGGAAATGGGATATACTACATGGGCAAAGTGGTTTCAAGTCACTTTGTGTGGACAATTTCACAGGAAACACAATGTTTCAAAAACAGCCTTATCTCAGCGAGAGAAGCTCAAAAACAGCATAAAACTGCATTACAGTGCCACGGCTTAAACCACGTGTTTACAAACAAGTTTCATACTCAGAACTATGGGAAATGGGATATACTACATGGGCAAAGTGGTTTCAAGTCACTTTGTGTGGACAATTTCACAGGAAACACAATGTTTCAAAAACAGCCTTATCTCAGCGAGAGAAGCTCAAAAACAGCATAAAACTGCATTACAGTGCCACGGCTTAAACCAAGTGTTTACAAACAAGTTTCATACTCAGAACTATGGGAAATGGGATATACTACATGGGCAAAGTGGTTTCAAGTCACTTTGTGTGGACAATTTCACAGGAAACACAATGTTTCAAAAACAGCCTTATCTCAGCGAGAGAAGCTCAAAAACAGCATAAAACTGCATTACAGTGCCACGGCTTAAACCAAGTGTTTACAAACAAGTTTCATACTCAGAACTATGGGAAATGGGATATACTACATGGGCAAAGTGGTTTCAAGTCACTTTGTGTGGACAATTTCACAGGAAACACAATGTTTCAAAAACAGCCTTATCTCAGCGAGAGAAGCTCAAAAACAGCATAAAACTGCATTACAGTGCCACGGCTTAAACTAAGTGTTTACAAACAAGTTTCATACTCAGAACTATGGGAAATGGGATATACTACATGGGCAAAGTGGTTTCAAGTCACTTTGTGTGGACAATTTCACAGGAAACACAATGTTTCAAAAACAGCCTTATCTCAGCGAGAGAAGCTCAAAAACAGCATAAAACTGCATTACAGTGCCACGGCTTAAACTAAGTGTTTACAAACAAGTTTCATACTCAGAACTATGGGAAATGGGATATACTACATGGGCAAAGTGGTTTCAAGTCACTTTGTGTGGACAATTTCACAGGAAACACAATGTTTCAAAAACAGCCTTATCTCAGCGAGAGAAGCTCAAAAACAGCATAAAACTGCATTACAGTGCCACGGCTTAAACCACGTGTTTACAAACAAGTTTCATACTCAGAACTATGGGAAATGGGATATACTACATGGGCAAAGTGGTTTCAAGTCACTTTGTGTGGACAATTTCACAGGAAACACAATGTTTCAAAAACAGCCTTATCTCAGCGAGAGAAGCTCAAAAACAGCATAAAACTGCATTACAGTGCCACGGCTTAAACCACGTGTTTACAAACAAGTTTCATACTCAGAACTATGGGAAATGGGATATACTACATGGGCAAAGTGGTTTCAAGTCACTTTGTGTGGACAATTTCACAGGAAACACAATGTTTCAAAAACAGCCTTATCTCAGCGAGAGAAGCTCAAAAACAGCATAAAACTGCATTACAGTGCCACGGCTTAAACCACGTGTTTACAAACAAGTTTCATACTCAGAACTATGGGAAATGGGATATACTACATGGGCAAAGTGGTTTCAAGTCACTTTGTGTGGACAATTTCACAGGAAACACAATGTTTCAAAAACAGCCTTATCTCAGCGAGAGAAGCTCAAAAACAGCATAAAACTGCATTACAGTGCCACGGCTTAAACCACGTGTTTACAAACAAGTTTCATACTCAGAACTATGGGAAATGGGATATACTACATGGGCAAAGTGGTTTCAAGTCACTTTGTGTGGACAATTTCACAGGAAACACAATGTTTCAAAAACAGCCTTATCTCAGCGAGAGAAGCTCAAAAACAGCATAAAACTGCATTACAGTGCCACGGCTTAAACCACATGTTTACAAACAAGTTTCATACTCAGAACTATGGGAAATGGGATATACTACATGGGCAAAGTGGTTTCAAGTCACTTTGTGTGGACAATTTCACAGGAAACACAATGTTTCAAAAACAGCCTTATCTCAGCGAGAGAAGCTCAAAAACAGCATAAAACTGCATTACAGTGCCACGGCTTAAACTAAGTGTTTACGAACAAGTTTCATACTCAGAACTATGGGAAATGGGATATACTACATGGGCAAAGTGGTTTCAAGTCACTTTGTGTGGACAATTTCACAGGAAACACAATGTTTCAAAAACAGCCTTATCTCAGCGAGAGAAGCTCAAAAACAGCATAAAACTGCATTACAGTGCCACGGCTTAAACTAAGTGTTTACGAACAAATTTCTTCATCAGCAAATGGGATACAGTACATGGCCAAGTCACTTTGTGTCTGCAATTTCACAGAAAACAGCATTTCAAGTCTCACTTTCTCATCCTAATGTGAAACTGCATCACAGCACCACGGCTTAAACTAAGTGTTTAAAAACAAGTTTCATACTCAGAACTTTGGCAAATGGGATAGAATACATGGACAAAGTGGTTTCAAGTCACTTAGTGTGGACAATCTCACAGGAAACACAATGTTTCAAAAACAGCCTTATCTCAGCGAGAGAAGCTCAAAAACAGCATAAAACTGCATTACAGTGCCACGGCTTAAACCACGTGTTTACAAACAAGTTTCATACTCAGAACTATGGGAAATGGGATATACTACATGGGCAAAGTGGTTTCAAGTCACTTTGTGTGGACAATTTCACAGGAAACACAATGTTTCAAAAACAGCCTTATCTCAGCGAGAGAAGCTCAAAAACAGCATAAAACTGCATTACAGTGCCACGGCTTAAACCAAGTGTTTACAAACAAGTTTCATACTCAGAACTATGGGAAATGGGATATACTACATGGGCAAAGTGGTTTCAAGTCACTTTGTGTGGACAATTTCACAGGAAACACAATGTTTCAAAAACAGCCTTATCTCAGCGAGAGAAGCTCAAAAACAGCATAAAACTGCATTACAGTGCCACGGCTTAAACCACGTGTTTACAAACAAGTTTCATACTCAGAACTATGGGAAATGGGATATACTACATGGGCAAAGTGGTTTCAAGTCACTTTGTGTGGACAATTTCACAGGAAACACAATGTTTCAAAAACAGCCTTATCTCAGCGAGAGAAGCTCAAAAACAGCATAAAACTGCATTACAGTGCCACGGCTTAAACTAAGTGTTTACAAACAAGTTTCATACTCAGAACTATGGGAAATGGGATATACTACATGGGCAAAGTGGTTTCAAGTCACTTTGTGTGGACAATTTCACAGGAAACACAATGTTTCAAAAACAGCCTTATCTCAGCGAGAGAAGCTCAAAAACAGCATAAAACTGCATTACAGCATCACGGCTTAAGCTAAGTGTTTACAAACAAGTTTCATATCAGAACTTTCAAATGGGATAGATACATGGGCAAAGTGGTTTAGGGTTAAAGGGTTGGAGCAAGTTGATACTCCCCACCGCATGAGGGGCGGAGAGGAGGAGCACGGGCCCCCCTCCAGGATTCTGGTCTCCCAGTCAGCAGCACCACTCACCCTCCTCCTGGCGTTGGGCCTCATGGCAGGCAGGCGGCTCAGGCAGATGGCGGCCCCCCTCTCCTCCGGCTGATGTCCGAAGAAGCTGCTTTTAATCCAAGTGAAAAGTCGGAAAAAAGCAAAAGAGCCATGTCTTTGGAATAAAAATGATGTTTTTATTTTTAATTCCAAGCACTCAAGACACGTGCTGTCATGACGTTTCCACCAGAATAGGTCTTCATCAGGCAAAGGCACAGGGAGAAAGAATGACCATCCAGAAGGCTGCAAGGTATATTCCTTTGTTCAGCTCAGTGGAATAAAGGAGACAATGGGTGGTGAGTACTTCTCATCATCGCCCATTGTCTGCTGGGGTGGGCCCAGACATGACATCCAGAGCACTGTCCAGGATTCAGGTTCACAAGTGCCTGGTCCCCTGCGGCCAGCAGAGGGGGCCATTGCTTCCCCTTGTCATGTCACCCCTCGGTCAATAGGGGCAGGCTCCCAGGTATGCACACATGTGGCAAAACAGCCCCAGATAGGTGGCTGGCTCACAAGGGCCTGGAAGCCTGCAGCCAGAAGAGGAGGCAGAAGCCAAAATATCCCATTTTAGGGTTTTTTATAGTTTATAATTCACCAAATTTTGATTAGAGGCCAAAATATCCCATAATAGGGTTTTAGAATTATAAATCACCAATTTTAGGGTTTTAAAATTATAATTCACCAAATTTGTACAATTTTACATCTAATTAGTTTGTCACCCACCAGTCAATAAGGGTTAGGGTTAGGGTTAGGGTAGGTTAGGGTTAGGATGTGGATACTGATCCCCCCATCCGAACGAACGGATGAAGGGTGAAGCACGGGCCCCCCTCCAGGTGGGTCTTCCAGTCCAATCCCACTCTCCCCTGTTGTTTGTTTCGTGCCCGTAAATTGTCTGTGGCCTGACCGGGGGGCGATTTCGTCCCCTCCGGTGGCTGACAAGGGTCCAATCTTGGTGAATTGTGCTCATGGTGGTTGGGGAGGGAGAAAAGGGTTTTTATTCCAAAGGAATAAAGGGAAAGAAAATAAAATCAGGTAAGTAAGGTGAACAAAATGTAGGGAAAAGTAGGGTAAGGTAAGTATCTATATTGTTTTGTTTTGGAAAAAAAGAAAAAAAATTAAATTCTATATTTTTTTAAAGTGCCTATCGCGACGTTTCGACTCCTTAGAGTCTTCTTCAGGCTTAGGCACAAATGAAATCAAAAAAGTGGTCTTTTTGGCTGTATGA